>NW_021703776.1:71316784-71359284 GCF_005190385.1 Monodon monoceros | reverse complement strand
AGAGGTTCAGTTCAATGTTATAATTCAGTGGAGTCTTGACTATTCTTTTTCTAAAGGAATCTATTTACTGATAATATGGAGAAAAAAGTGCTTAGGGAGAAATACAAAATATATTAGGATAAAACAAATTACTTTTCCACATTTTTTTAAAGTGTCAGAGAAGTGGCATATCTGCTTCAATGACAGCTAAACGTAAGACTCTCTCTAGTGGTCTTCTACTGTGTATGGCAGAACTTCCTGTTTGACAGAATTATTTAGTGACATCTTCAGAAGTTTCTATGTTAAAAAAATTGCACATAAATATTGATTTACTGAATTAGATTGATTCACTGAATTAAAAGATAGAAAAAAGACAGAGATATATGGCAAAAGTGACAACATGAGAAGAGTGAGGATTACCTTGCTAAAACCTAAGATATGTTAGTATGATAGACCAAACAATGGTGAAACTTAGCCAGTGCTACCAGCGTATCCCATTTGGATTTGGGCCACGAACTGGGATAGACCACATAGCTGGAGTCCAGTAAGAAGCTGACAGCCAAGACTGTATTCTGTGGCAAGGGAATGCCCTGGAGCTTGGACTGACAAAAGAAAATGAGGGGAGGGGAGAGGGGGGGAAACTAGGGAGGGAAGGAGGAAAAAATTTTTGAAAGAAATTTTCAGAAGTAGATAAGAGGAGAAGTGGGCAGCAGGAAGGGAAACCAGAGGAAGGTGGGCCCTTTGGATCCACAGCCTCTTTTCTGATCTCAGACCCCAACTTGATGCCTTATTTATGAGAGCAGACTAGTGGCTGAGGAAAAACACAGCCTAATTGTAACTGACCCAGTGCTCCAGAAATGATGCTTCTCTTGCTCTGAGGTATCAACCTTCTTTACCTGGGCAAGCTTATATACCAAAGATGCAAACAGAACAAAACAAGTAAAAACAAGCACAAGTTTCTTCTTGTCATTCTGTCTTCCCATACCATTTCCTCTGGCCGCCTCCTCCCTCATTTATTTTCTCATTTGTGGAAAGATTCTGGTGGCTGCTTACCTTGTGGGGTTGACTGACCTAACTCAGATTTCCATACATAACTTGGCCTCTATGCAGAGGAAATAAAGTAATTATTAGGTCTCTATAACATAATAACTAAAGGCCTTGAAGACTGTAAAGGCACAATTACATATTGTTCAAAGACTCAGAAATGTCCAGTTGAAAAAAATATGTGAAATCGAGATTTTCCCAGCATTATTCCAGAGCAAAGTCTATTTAAAGATATATTGTGCAGATTGCAGCTACAGTCTTTGCTCTAAAATTTAAATATATTAAAAACATGAACACCTTCAAAGTTGCCTTAACATATTTTACATCTCTAACTTAAGTAATATAAATCCACTGTTAAATTTAACAGATGTTTCAAAACCATAGTAAATGATCCCTCCCTCCTTTCTACACTCCCTTTGTGTGTGTAATTATCTGTGGATCACTCAGTTGATTCATCCATCCATCCATCCATCCATCCATCCGTCCATTCATATATCTCTCCGTCGGTATATCTGTCATCTAATATACCCAATTACTTGATTCAGAATTTAGTAGTGATCCTTAATGTTAAAACTGCTCACTGAGGTTTTTTTTTTTCCTTAAGCATATTATTCATTTAATTCAATATTAATAAAAAATGACTGTTATGAGTTGCTTCACCTTGTTTTCAATAAACTAGGATATAAATATAAACATATACTGTTTTCTCTAAGTATGTATTAGGATTGATTATTTGGAAAAAATTAGTGTTTCAACTTTGATCCCACTTACAATTCAGAATTCTGTGTTCACAATATACCCATGATTTTGTCTAGTTTTAAACCTGTGAAATACATTCTTAATTCTCATGTATGTTTTTAGATGGAATTTTGTACAGTTAGTAAAAGCAAAATTGAAGAAAAACCTCAAAAGCAAATACACTGCTATGATATTATTGAGATTTAAAGTTGGACTCTGAATTCTAGTAACTAAAAGAAATGCTTACTGGAAATGTTTTTATGAGTTTTGTCTGAGCATATACAACCTTCATCTCCAGTTGAAGCGATTTACGAGTGTACAGAATTCATTAAAATAAGCAAAATATGTTTCGTATTGTGAAAGTGAAAACACAGGTTTTTAATACAATTAATTATCTAATCCTCCAGTGATGACTTTCAGAATGACACCTCCATCTGGAAATCTAAGGCTACATGACAAATTCTGTCATCAACAAAAACAGGAACAAACATACTCTCTTTATTTTAAACTTAGTAATATTATTTCTGATATGATTAGATGTGATTTATAATATATGGAATGTTCAATATAAAGTTACATTTTAATGGCAAGAAATGATTATATCACTTTCATATAATAATGATGCCATCAAATGTTGGCAATAAATTACACTTATACAGATTTAGTGAAATGTCCATTTAACACTGATTCTGAGGATTCATCTAACACCTGTTTTGTAGTTCTCAGTGCTACAACGAATCTTTCTACATAAATCTTATGTGTTAAGGATATGACTTGATTTGTGATATACCTTCATATAATATGACTGAAAGATTGTAAGTTTTGATAAACGTACATAGACATGCGTGTACATAAAAGAGAGAGAAAGAGAGGGATAGAGACAGAGAGACAGAGATATCCAGTGTGGTGTGTGTATGTATGCACATGTATACATAGTAAGATTTGGATATAGATATATCACTGTATGTCTACTTACAGATTTTCATTTAAAGTGCTCAGTTAAAAGCATATTTTGTGGTTTTATAGTATTATTTTAACTATGTCTTTTATTGCCACTCACCCCAAATAATTTTAACCAATATTTCTTTATTTGTTTCCTTTTGTTTTCTTAGCTGCTATTAATTGGATAATTATTGGGTTACTAAGTTCTAATTTGAAAGAAATTCTTCTGAGATTTTTCAGTTAGGTTAATAAGAAGGCAGAGGACAAGAAGGATGTTTAGTAGTCATTCATATCTTAGCATGAATTAGTTTAGTTAGCTTCATGGGTAGTGTTGGTGTGGAACAAGGTAGATGTTAACGCGTATTCTTGCAGTGCTTTTAATGAGTTAACATTTATTGACTGTGTATAAACTTCCAGGCCCTGTGCTAGATGTACAGAATTTACCTCCTACAGCCTTCACCTTACTGTTAACAAAACGAAATGAGATTCTGAGTGCAGGTAGGAAGGACGGTCCTCTAGAACTGAGGGAGTTACTGCAGTCCATGGAGTGAACCACAAAGACCTGGATTCAAACCTGTTTCTGCTACTGTTTGCCCTAGTGACTGTGGGGACATACACATCACCTCAGAACTTTGGCTTCCACAAAAAGGGAATGGAAATATCTGCCAGAAAGGGTTTCTGAGAGGATGTGTTTATTAAACATACAGCAGGTACTTAATCGTGATAGGTATTATTGTGGAAGACAGAGAAGGGAAAAGTAGTTGCTAAGATGTATATTTACATATGATATATACAATTAAAATGTTTATGAACACATAGGTAATGTAAGAAGAAAACAGGATTACTTTATGTCTTGTAATGACCAGTGAGTATCTTATTAAGCAAGAAGAAAAATATTATTTATGTTTATTACAAGTAAGTTTGTCCTTCTAACACTCCAAAGGAAAATTATTTATTTTATTTCCTGTCGGTGGAATCTTACCTCCTTTCTTATTATTAGCTAGGCTCAGCTGTCTTTTAATAGATTCACTCTCCAACAGTGATACAGAACAACACAAATTTACTTGCAACAAGGCTATGCTTTCTTATTAGCCATATACATTAATGTTAATAATCGTGGACTACCTTTAAATGCGTAAACCAGTAACATAACAACTACCGATCACATTTTGTTACTCTGATAGCTGAAATCAGGAAATCATTGCTTTTATCAAGATATTTTACCCGTATTTAAGAAAAATAAAAAATTAAAAATCTCTTTTATCTTTCATACTTCAATATACAGGATCAAATTATTTTAAACACCTCTAAGGAAAATGAAAAGACTAAGCATGTAGGTAATGATTGTATAAGTTGCAGAAGTTTGAAAAAATTATTAGAACCGTCTTAAAATTGTTTTCTTACTTGGCTCAAAGTAGAGGAGGGTACTGAGAGCAGTTGGCAACGCTGAATTCTAATGCTCTCACCATCATTAAGTTGAAACTTTAAAGGGTAGCCCCATTCCCAACTCCCAAAGTGCCTGTGGCCTCATTTATAAAAAGAGAATGATGGTAGAACTTTCTTATGAAAATTTAAAAAAATACTTTCTAGAATTAAATTTTCACAAAATAATTTCGTCAAAAGTCACAGAATTTTTTAAAAGGATAAACACACCATTAGCATTGAAATATATGGCTTAGAAAGCAAAAATATTTTTAATATAAGATGAAACTATTTTTCTCAACGTAGTACATGTCTACAGTGAATATCTGGCTCAAAAGTGGGCAAGATGTATATGCTAAATGACATATAGTAATTCATTCCTGTAATTTGATCAAAGTAATTAGTGTAGGCCACATATAATATAGGTGTTTCTGCAACTAGTAACTGTGATAATAAATTTTATCACAAGATGAGAATGAGTTGGGCAGATTGTCCACTGAGTGCCATATGATACAATGTTTAGTGACAACTCCTTTGAGAGGAGTATTTCACAAGTTTAATTCTCCTATTCTAAATACAATCACTGTATATGAACTTTCAGAGTTCTAAAGCAGTTGTTTGAAGTAGAGTGAAAGTTAGCAGTTTTAAGAACATTGTTGCATATCAAAATATGAATTTCTAATTATATCGAACTCTTAGAAAATTTAAAAATATACCTTATTTTTTTTATTGGAGTATAGTTGATTTACAATGCTGTGTTAGTTTCAGGTATACAGCAAAGTGATTCAGTTATACATATATTCATTCTTTTTCAGACTCTTTACCCATATAGGTTATTACAGAATATTGAGTAGAGTTCCCGGTGCTATACAGTAGGTCCTTGTTGATTATCTATTTTATATATAGTAGTCTGTGTATGTTAATCCCAAGCTCCTAATTTATCCCTCCCCCTACGTTTCCCCTTTGGTAACCATAAATTTGTTTTTGAAAACCATAAATTTGTTTGTGAGTCTGTTTCTGTTTTGTAAATAAGTTCATTTGTATCATTTAAAAAATATGACTTTTAAAGACTGCAATAGATCTTAAATATAATTTTAAACCTTTTTTGTGTTAATGTTGAATTTCAATGCATTATAAAGCACTAGCACAGTATCTTACACACAGTAGGCACAGGAAATCTTAAAATGTAATTCAGTTATTTTTCCACAGTGCTTACTATGCTGTTTTTCAAACTTGTTAAATAGGTTGCAATTTGTCTTTTTTGTTAAATTATTTCAATCCATAAAATGAGTTGGACTTTTCTACACATTTATTGGACTGGATTTTTGTCTCCTTTGTCATTTTCTATAAATAGGATTTCTGCTTATTTAGAAGATACCTTGTCATGAAAAGGGAAGGAAAATCTGATATGGCACAGTAAAAGAAAGGATAGATTCCACAGAATGATTCCCAGATAAAATACACATTTTAGAATGATACTGTGTAGTTTTATTCTAAAATGTTGCATTTAATCCTTAATTCTGAGAGCATTAGAAATTTGTATTGATAAAAAATTTATTTATACCTTCATTTGCATGTGTATATATAATATGGAATTTACATTACAATGAACTCTAAATCCAAAAGTTTATGTCTTATAAAGTTAATACACTTTTGGAGACAAGTTGGAAGTTCTAATTTTCTGGATAATAACTGACTGCTTCTTAGGAGGGAAATACAGCAGTATCTATTTGTGCCCCATCTAATAAAGAATGATGCCCTCATTCAATTTTTTTTTCATTTTCCCTGCATTAGAAAAAGAAGCATTCCTGTTAGAAATTCTGGAGGGCAAATTTCCATTGTTTCTAGCATATGCCACATAATCCTTACAGCATAAACTTTGGTTTGAGTTCTGGATCTGCCGCTTTAGTAGCTGTGTGACCTTGGGTGATTTCTTAACCAGCCTGTACAATGGGGTTTATAATATCTAACTCACAGCTTTGTGGTTAAAGATTAAATACAATAATGCAGGAAAAGTACTTATTAGCACGGTAAATAGTAACTCCTAAGGTTAATGTTTTTCAGTGACTCCAAAGAAGAAAGTCTGAAAAGATTTGATGTAAAAATATTTTTTATATTTATAATATAGATATATTTTTATATTTTTTTTACAATACAAAATACAGGAAAAATAGTCTCTTCAAATATTGCTGGCTCAAGAATAGTGTCTACTTAATATATTTGAAGAAAATTTTTTTTCCTCAAAAGATCTGAATACTGGACTTATTAGTCTTTTTTGAGTATATGTAGATATGTTCTAAAATGTATTTCTTTTAGGCTTACTGATACATATATATTATTTTAAATATTTTTCCCTAACGGTTTTATTTTGCACTTAAAGTGATTTAAATAGTATATACAAATGCAACAGTGTTAAAAATATGCATATTTTACACACAATACACAGACACACACACAAATACATACACACTTATTTTACCACTGTTTGTGAACTGGAGAAAGAAGACCAGGAGAAAACAGAAATAGTGGTGCTTATCATACAAGTGCAGCATTAGCATGTACAGGTGTGTCAAATTGGGTGACTGTGCTACGGTTATTAAAGTCACTAGGGTTTTTATTTGATGTCTACACACACTCTTATACTTTCACTTATAACACGAACGCATATATATTCCTCTGAGTATCTTCACACATCAGGGTTTCTCTTTAAAGTACCAAATATACTTTAAGAGCAAGACCATTTCTATTTCCTAAAACTCAGACGGGCTAATGTTCATATTTCATGCCTCATCTTAAATGAAGTAAGCAAAACATAAGGCCAAACTAAAACTCATGAGCAATTGGTTATTTAAACGTGCAACAATGAAAGGAAAATAAACATACATACAGTTGGCCAGATTGAGTCAGCATGTCAAAGGATATACTTGATATGTAAGAGAATCCACAAAAAGAGAGGTGTGCTATTAGAGGTAATACTAATAAAAGCTGAAACGTTTTCCTTTCAAATTATAAAAATTACACACCTTAAACTCTGGTGTCAGAGAAGCCAAACCAAAGCAAACCAACACACAACAACACCTTGCGCGAGTCAAAGTATAAATATCAGGAATTTTTAAAAATACTTGAAATAAATTTATCTTCTTTTGCAATATCTACTTTAACTTTGAGGACACAGAAAAATAAGTCTAATATTGGACTTGACAGACATTCATCAAAGAATTCTCTGTGCTCTAGAGTAAATACATTTGAAATAATGCAAACTAAAATAAAGAAAAATGCCTGAGAGATCATCAGGTTAACATTATAAGTAGTCATAAAACTAAATGAATTAAAAAGAATTCAGATTATTATCATTTATTGCTAAACCTGTTAAAAAGTTATATAATGACGAGTGTACTTTCAATAGTTTTGATACATTCAGAAAACAACGCCTCTAAGTGATTTCAAAATCTGTCTTGTTTGTTCATTCTTTTAAAAAAAATGACTAAGGGCTTACTATAAAAACATACACTCTGCACATAAAAATGTGCAAAACCATGAACATTTAAATTAATACTAATGAGATAACATACCTGCATTTTTCAGTTCACAACCGCTGCACATATTTTAAATGGCTCAATTAAAGTTTATTCAGACTAGATAATTGATCCAATGTGAAGAGTGATGTCAGAATTAGATATCGTATAACATAGGGTTTAAAATGAAACAGAGGTATTGGAAAACTTAAGAATTATTTTGGAAATATTTTCTTGAGGAACAGAACTATGCAAAAGCATCTAAATAAGTAGGAAATATAACCGTATTCTAAATAATATTTTCTCTCAATTATGAAATATAATACATTATAGTTATGTTCTTTCTTTTCCACTTTCGGGTTTAAGAATGATTTATTTACTCTTAATTTCCCTCTGTTAACTTTTATAGGTTCTTTCTTTATGTGGTTTTCAACCCAAAAGTTGCAGCTTTGCTAAAAACAGATGTATCCTGTCTCTTGCAAACAGAGAACTGAACCAGACTATGGATTCATTGAATGTTGGAACCACAAAGCAAATATAGACAGGAGAGAGATGATATGTATGGATGTATAAAACATATTATATACATATATAAATATGTCAGCAATGAAGTAACTGTACAAATTATAGTTTGGTTCACACAAGCAAATTGCATTTTATATATAAAATCTTGAGATTTTTCCTATATTGTAAATATATAGTATATTTACAGAACATGATAGGAATATAAATGTGTGAATTTTGTATTCATAATATCTGAAATATAGCAAAAGGGCTAAAGAAATAGTTTTCAAATATGGAAAAAGACGTGACTTATTTCTATGTAATTATTAAATCTTAATCTAAGTGCAAATGATGGAAAAGATAAACCTGGGTGTGTGTATGATTAGTATGAAGTTAATTATGAGTTGAATATTTCTTCTGTGATAGCGTATACATTTTGCTACTCTTAAAGAGGAAGTAAAGAGAATTCACAACAATCCTTTTTATTTAAGGATTCAGCAATCTATTTTACTTAGCTGCCAAAAGCTGAATGCCTCTTTGGTTTTCCTGGACTGGATCCCACTATTCTTTCCTCACCATCTTTCATTTTGATCCACTAAGGCTTACTGGTGGTTAGACAGTACTCCCTTGGATGTACCCCTCACTGCCACCACAGAGGCCAGCCACTGCCAGTTGTCCGCCTACGTGTCATTGAATAAGACTTGTGAGCCATGTCTCTCTCCACGCCCCTTGCTTTCTCTCTGGCTGTACATCAGGTTTCTGAGCTTGCTGGTGCAGGGGTTACTAATTCACAGAACTGAGTGAAATTCCTTTGTCGACCTCAGATGCCTTAGCAACTACAGAGAGGAGTCTACAATATTTTTCATATTGCTCTAAAGAAAAAAAGAATTAAATAGGAAAAGAATATAAGAATATCTCCTGAAAAAAATGCACAAATCAGAGAGGGTGTGCATAGGCACTCACAACAATGTGTTAAATTTTACTCTTGTAACAATGATTTTCGAAGCATTGCTAAACATGCACTAATATCACTTAGGAGATTTCTGCATACTTAATAATTACTAACTAAACTATTAAGACACAATGCATTTTTCTCTCATAAGTTCTAATTTCCAAAGAAAACTGCAAGGCAGATATGACACCCTTTCTAAATTATATTTTTAAAATTCTAATATATGAGATAGCTACAATAAAAACACTTTTTATCTAGTGCTCAGAGCATTTCTAGATCAAATGTGCACAAGGTTAACAATTATTGTAGCATAAGTTAAAGAGAAACCTTTATTTAAAAAGTAGATTTTTTGGTCATTTTTAGATGTAAAGTAGGAAAAGCATGTATTTCAGTGCACCTCATTTCTAGAGGATTATTGTAACACCATCTTTGTCACTGTGCTTTGCAGCAAACATAGTCTACATTTAATCTACACCAAAATTAATTTTATCATCTATGTATTCAGAGCATTTATTGCCACACAAAATTTAATTTTGATAGAAGGCATGAAAGGTATATTTCATTTTATATATATATATATATATATATATATATACATATGAATATATACCTATATGTACACACATGTAGTTCATTATTCTTGACTGTGAGGGCTTACGACTATTGACGTTGTCAATTTTTATCTCATTACTGATCGCTGCTTACTGTAGGTGCTAATAGTATATTTCCATGGAGTTTGTGTGTGCTGTAATGTAAATTCTGACATTGCTAGTGTCAGTCACTAATCTACCTCATTCAGTTCATGTCAAGATGATACATCACAATGCTCAACAACTGTCATATCAGCTTTAAATAGATCTACATTTTCTCAACTTTACAATTAATTTTTTTGTTTAGAATCTAGTTACTGTTTTAACAATATGAGCAACTAACTCATTCTAATGTATTCAGAGCAACTGCTGATTTTAAAATATTCCCTTTGAAAATTAAGCAAAAAGAATAATAGTTCTAAATGAATAATAAAACAATTTATTATAGAAAGAAAATTGATCGAAACTTGCTTTTTGAAAAATTTAAGAGTTGTACTTTTATAGACTTTTATATTTTACTTTAAGTGCATTTTAAAAGGATACTTTTACAATGTTTAAAAATATGTAAGTTAATTAGGGTGGACCTATTTCAAGTTGAACCTTCCCAGAGTTATACAGCTGGAATATTTGGACATATCTTGACTTTTTGCAGTGCATGTATCCTTTCAATAGTTTTCCTTCTATTTCTCTTTCTTTGCAGTCTCTTCCCATTTACATTGTTAATATGTTTTTTATTTTTCATTCTTTTTTCTGTATTTTTCCTTATGCATCTTCTTATGCTCTTTTTCTTTACTCTCCTGAGTTATCTGTTCAATTGGCCTTACAATTAAAATATTTTAATTAATTTAATTAAGTCATTTCCCTGTTTTTCTCCTTTAACCTACAAAAGTTTTGAAATGCATGTCAGGACTTTTTCTCTTTCCCTTTCATTTCTCTTGATATAGTCATTTCTGTGTCATTTTCTAAATTTCATTCTTCTAATCTGTACTTCCGTATTGTTCTTTTCATTCCTGTTGTTCCAAACACAATTTAATTTTCTCCTGGATTTCCCCAAACATTCTCAATGACTAGTGGAATTCTAGTTTCAAAAAATATATATATATATCCTGAATATTCATGTTGGGAATTCCCTGAAATTAAAACAAAAACTTAAAAAAAATTGAATGGGAAAATAACTGAATTGCTGTGATAACCATGCTTATTATAATAATATTTCATGATTTAAAAGTAATAAAATATTTTGAATATGATAAAGTATTTTGAAAACAATTGCTAAAATCAGCTAAGTTATTCACAAAAAAAAGATAATTGAGTTTTTATGTATGTAGTACCAGCTAAGCTATGTATAAAAGAACCTGCTTGAAGATTTTGAGGTTGCCAGGGCAATATGAGGGCGATTTCTAAGCCAGCCCGCCAGAGAGGAAGAGTACTCTAATCTTTGCAGCTATAAAGGATAACTATGAAAATGGTCTCCTACAATGAGTAAACTGATAATATACTCCATTTCCACATCCATGCTTTATACAGCTCTAATATGCAAATGGCTTCTTCACTTCTCTTTCTGTCTCCAGGTTTTTCTCACAACAGTCTACCCAATACCACCACCAGACGCATATTCCCAATGTGTAACTTGAGTTATACCAGTCATATACTCCTAAAACAGTTGCCTCCATGCCTGTCAAATAAAGTTCATTTTTAAAAGATGTTCTGTAATCTGGCTTCAGTCTACTTTTCTATCCAATCTGTCTTTTTGACCTAATACACCAGTGAAGTGGGGAACATATTCTTATAACCCCAGCAAAATTAGACTTTCAGCTCTGCCATTGTTTGCACTATCTCCTCTAAATGCTCTTCTCTCAACTTGGATGTGTCTGAATTCTGTTCATTAAAAATCAGCTTTTTGAAAACTTCCTGGATTCCAACTAACGGGACGTACTGTTTTCTTCCTCTAAACTTTAATAACACATTTATTGTATTATGTATTCTGTTTGTGTGTGTTTGTACTTTTAATTTCCACTATCAGACTCTAGGTGACACTATTAGTTCCAACCTCCTGCCTGATTCATCTCAATATCCTCCACTATTTTTACCATGTACTTTACATTAGATAACATTCATGTGTATTTGATAAATGATTGAATAAATATGTCTTTAAAATTATTATAGTAATAGGAATTATATGAAAGAATATAAAATATTTTGTTAAAAATACCTCCAATTTAGAGGTATTTTTTGCCCAAAGTACCTCCAAACCTTTCTTTATGAATGTGTCTTAAAGAACAGTAGCAGACCTGCATTTGTAGGGGACATCTCATAACCTGATTAGGGCTGCTCCCTGGCAGGAGAATAAACATTGAGAAACAAAACTCTATGAACGAATCTTCCTGTGGAAATGAGTTACCTAATTATTGAATCTTATAAGGTTCCCCCACACCCAATACCTGTCTACTTCTTTCCTGGAGTCAACTTATCAAGGCTACAGTTTCTCATACCTTGGCAATAGACTAGACCCCTCGTCCCCTGTCGCTGATCTTTCTTAAGCAATGTGGTAAGAGAACAGAGCTGAACCTCTTTTACTTTCCCCTGAAGACTTTCAATCCAGGCTCTGATTTCTGACATTGGTCCTTCGGTTGGTACAAAGTCTAGTTTCTTTCTGGAAGTAAAGGAATCATGTGAGGGGGGTTTGAGAGAGAATAAACAGAATTCCCCCCCTTTTTTTCCCCAAGCCATGGTCAGATATAAAAGGAGACTCCAGGAGGTGATTAGATAATTATTGCCGCTTCATAATATAAATGATCAGGTCCTCTGGGACCTACACTCCGGCATTTCTAACATTGGCTCATCATCTTGATTCTTAATTCCTGTGTGTTTATCTGGCACCTCTTTTCTGCTTTTGTGTAACCGTTGGTTCATTGAACGTGAACCTGCTTATCTGATGAGGTTGTGACTGTTCAAGCTGGTGCAAAAATCGGTCCTGATAGTGTTCTCAGGACCGATTTTTGTAATCAGACCTGTTGCTCCATCAGGAGCACAAAGGTTATCAGATTGCAGCACCCCCTGCCTTCATGAACTCTACATGGTTCCCTCCTTATTTTTCCTTCTCACAAAGAGAACTTCCTTTCTTCTTTGAGTAGAGCCAGCCTGGTGGCATGTTTTCATGTTTAACGCATTTATGAAAATATTTTTTAAGCATAGCAGAAATCACATTTTAACTAAGTCAATAAAGGCCAAATAATGTAGAATGGAATTACATCAACTTCAACTTACTTTGAAGATAAAAAGTAATTAGAACTTTTCCTGTTCATCTAGATTGTTAGCAAATATTGCTATAATGGCTTTGTTTGATGGCTTTCTCTATGTGTATCATTTTCTTTTTGTTTCAAAGCACAATGAAGGTACTGTGTCTTCTTTCTTCTGCCACCTCTTCTGGGAGGAACACTTAGGAGTCCAGCACTGTGTCTGCTATCTCCTGCATAGCCCATCTCCTTTCTTTGTCATGATATAATACAACCATTACCAAAAAAATGTATATATATAACAGTTACTCCTGTCTTCATTTTATGGATTTGAAACGTGACACATGGGACTGAAGGCCATTCATTGAATCAGTTAAACAGCTTTGAAAAAAGCTTCTGAGACTGAGACACAGAAAATAGCATAACCTTATTTCAATTGCCGTTTTATGTACATAGGGAAAGTGACATTCAAATTGGCACTTTTGTTTCACCGATTCAAATGTGCTAGGTTATAATCTGAAGTAACTACTTCATGGTAACTATAATCTGGAAGTAACTACTACATGGTTCTTTTTCCTTTCATTTTTTGTTTTTGTGTTTTTGGACAAAAATTACAGGAAAAAAAAGTCTTACTGTTAAGGAGAGCTTATAAGTAAGAAAATGAATTTTTAAAAAAGAATCGTCAATAAATACTTTTTAAAAATTAGAGACAATGGAATTTATGGGGTGGATATTTGCATATCAGTGTAAACTAAATATTAATTTTCTTTTAAAATACCCTTTGGTAGTAGTTGATAGTTACCACAATCTATTTTCCCATGACCTCTTAAAGAGGGGGTCATAACAGTTTTGAAATACTCATTCTTAAATGTTTAATTTAACACTGAGTGCCGTATGATTGATAAATGTTCTCCTGACCACTTCTGGTCATCAGGCATTTAAGGAACCTACAGAGTGGCATATTGACTGGTTCTTCAAATATGGAACCTGACATTGGCTTCGCTAAAGAATTTCCAATTTTTGGCCGCAATAGCAAAATAGATATTTTGTTTCTCTCTTAGACTAGTCTAAAGCATTTCTGTGATATTGAGTACTTAATGCAATTTTTTCCACTGGTTACATTTGAGACATAGGTCAAATGATTTTTGATATAGGTGATATTAAAAGTATATATATGTATATATACACCATTAGAGCATACCTCTAATGCTATGTTCCAAGTCGTTAAGATCAATGATAAGGGATGACTAGGATGCCTGTTATCAAGGATTCAGTGTTGTCCATGAATTTGTGTGGACATATGTTTGCTTCAAATTATAATGAACTTTGTATAAGAATTTAAGTGTAGAGCTAAGACAGCATAGATAATTCAAGGCAAAAATCTAGTTATGGCTGAAATATTAATATAATCATGGAAAAAAATATGTGGATATGGATCTGTACTTAAGTTACCCTGGTAACTGTCATTGTGCCTCGTTCTTTCTTCATTTGTATTCACAACTATAGTTAGCCATCATGCCCGTAGGTAAATGTACTGAAGGATACTTTAAAATAAACATTTTGATGCATCCATGTCTTGTACTTAGTAAATAGCACCAGATAAATTTCAAAGGTGACTTTTACATTTTGTGAAATCCAGGACAAGAGAAAGAAGTTTGGGCAAATTGGTAAAAAAAAATTTAAAAATAAAATAAAACCCCAAAACCCACTTCAACTATATTATAATTTGCAAAAGTGTCCTTTGTTAAAGTGTCTAACCTCTTCTGGCTTTGAGAGGCTTCTCACAAGTTGAATGTTTATGCATAGTTTTAATTATTTACTATTTTTTTTTTGTATACTCCCAAGTTAAACAAAATCCAAGAGACTTGAAAATACAGTCTATGCTGAGTGAAGTGTTCTAATAACAACGTCAGGGTTTCATTGTACAACAGACTCAGGGAAAGGTTTCACAGGCAACTCTAACAAGACTGCACAGCGAAGACATACGTTTATCCTTTATTTAGGATGACAAAAACTTAAACATATCTTTCAGTTCTGTATTTTTCTCACACAGATAGACTGTATATCAGTAATCTGGACACCAAGTTATTTAAAGCTATTATTTAGTACCATAATAAGTAGTAATTTAAATGCAAGGTAAAATCACCACATTGTCTTGTTTACTACTGATGTTAATTTTAAGCTGACGTTCAGTGCTCCCCAAAAAGGCAGCCTATGATTTGTTATCATTAAACTGTCAACTCTGCCTTGAGTTGGAAATAGATTCATACTACACTTCTTACAGCATATCACTTTATTTTCTATCAGTCAAAAAAAAAAATCTAGAGTCGTTTTAATTGTGTCTGTGCTATTTTTCTATTAACCGTTTCATGCATTTTTCCTGGCCTTTTAATTGCAGTTTAATAGTGGTCATTAACACATTAAGGGGTGTTAGAAGAACATTTGAAGTCCTCTTGACTTCTACCAAAGTTGACACTTCAATGCTAGAGTAATTTCAGCTATTCATCTATTTAATAGTGACCTATGCAAATGTGGAACCATGTCATTTTACAAATTGACTGTAATAATTAACTAGAAAGGCAGAGTAAAATGAAACAGGTTATAATTAGAATATAACTGCTACAGTATTACGTCAGCTAGAATAAAATAATCTCAAATGATTAAATTGGTTTCAATTATTAAGAATCAGTTTAATGTACCCACTGTTCTGATTTTTACATTTCTCTTTTTTGTGTGCATTAGATGTCACCTCATACAATTTATGTATTTTATTCATCTTGGTAAAACAGGCATTACAGAAGTTTAATTAAGTAGTAAAAGACTTCACATTATTCTGCTGAATTCTAAATTAGTTGTAGAAACTAGCATGCTACATACGACTCAGGATCATTTCAATTAGCCGTATCTATTAAGCCACCCAATATTCCCTTTACACAGTAAATATATGTAACATGTAACTAGCCATCAGAATATATAGTTTAATCACGTAATTATCACAACTTTCCCAACTAGTTCTTGGATTGCATCATCTTTACATCACTTTTTTGAAAAATCGTAACAGTCATCTTTCCAAAATCCCAAGAATTTCTCACATTCATGACTCCTGTACACCTGGCTGTAGGTCTGGCTTTGTGGGCATATGGCACAGAGTCTCTGCACCCACAGGGGCCCCTCACTTCGTTCAGTGCTCTGCTCTTGCTATATTGAAATTCTTAAGATTTTTGAACAAGGAGTGTTGCATTTTCCTTTCATTCTGAGGCCTACGAATTATACAGCTAGTCCCGCTTGAAAGATCTCATAAGGAAACACAATAACTTGTTCACCTTTGGCCAGATATTCAACATTTTACTCATCATTTTTCTTATCATTAGGAATTGACTCTTCCTACTTCAGGAAATTTTGTCATGGAGGCAGTGTGGATAAGGAGGACATCTACTTAGCCAGTTAAATTAGCCATCAACCTTGGTAATCAGTAGAGCCCAAATAATCACAGCCAGATCATTTCCTGGTATGTGGACTGTGTTTTAATTAGCACCTTCATATCCCAGTGTATATATTGGTTTTAGTTACTAACTTCTTCCTAAAACAAAGAAGCTATATAACAATGGTGTTACAGTCAAAGGTATTTGGAATATGTTCACGTTTAGATCATATGACTTCCAGTGATACCGTTCCAAAAATGTTTCCAGCCAGTACATATCTCCAAATTCTGGAAAATCCTTTATCCTCTAATAATCTAAGATGATGCCTGAATAGTTTAAAATTCACTTTTTAATAAAGATGAACTTTGGTATTCTCAGCATATAGTTATTTTTGTCTCAAAGTCTGGATTTTTATGCAGAAAATGCCTTATTCTATGAAGGTATGTTGTTGATTTTATTATGTTGATATTATTATGATATGATATTATTAGTATGTTGTTTCTTCTATTACATCCTCTTTTATTCTAATTGATCCTGACGGTTTTAGCACTTTGGAGTTCAAGAAGTGCAGTCAAGAAAGTTCATGTACTATGATCAATTAAGGTACTAGTTAAAAATGCAAATCCCTACTGAATCAAAAGTTTAAGTCTTATTGATTCTTCCACTTTTTAAAGTGCGACTTGTTCTGTTACTTTAGGACTTTCTTAGGAGCATATAATAATGATTTTGCAGTGTACTGCTACATAACCTGGTGGGCTATTTAGCATGCACATACGGCTTCTGTGCCTTGAGGAAATCTCTTCAAAACTCCAAGACAGGGATTGCTCAGAATAAAGGTAAAGTCTTCCTTCCTCCTGTAGTTCAGTATTACTGAAATCTATTCCATCCTGGAATTCTGAGGATATTTCCAATGGTTAGAATTTATAGTATGGAGAATTGTAAAGAAGCCATTGTCTTACCCAGAAAATGGTAATCTGATATCTATATGTATACTATGAAACAGTTTTAAGAACTAAGGAGCTGACTAAACAATCCAGAGATTGGATGAAAATTAGCATATCCCTTTCAAGAAGGCTTTTTCTTTTTTAAGTTCATCCCCAAAGCTTTTAATCTTGATTTCCATGAAGTTATGAATCTGAGGATAACATCAAACACACCCCCAAATCAAACTGATTCACTGAGGTACTTTCCTAAAAACTTAGATCCTATCATCAAATAAATGGACTTTTCTTCACAGGACTTAGAGACCAAAACATTTTCTGCCATCTGCACTGTTGTAATTCTTTCAAATACATCAGTTCAACAATTTTTAACAACAGTAACTCATCCTGACCTTTTAATAATCAAAAATAATGTATCCAACTAGTTTTCTGATTGATTTGACTCTTTATCAGTTTAAGCTGAATATTGAGTCAGAAATGCAGTATATTCAGGGCACCATGAGGTCAACTGGGTGAAAAGAGAAAATACTTATTCTAAAGAGAATAGCAATAATTTTTTTAAAAAACCATTTAGGATTTGAAAGAATGCCTTGAGCTTGAAAATCATTTCTATTTTTTTCCAAATGGAATTAAAGTTCTTTATTATAATGTAATTGTAATTAATATTGTGCAGTTGTAATAATATAATTATTATTAATTACATTTTCCAAATGTAATTAAAATCCATTGCTTGGAACAAAGGCAATCACTGGATTACAGTTATCTGTATTTCTAAAGGAAACAATTAATATGGCAGGTTTCAGTTACATAGTACAATTAACCAGATACTGTATGTCTTATAACTATTAATTCACATACCTGGAATAATAGTAAACACAAGTAATATATGCACATTTTATTTTAGAAGGCAATTTTTAAAGATCTGTCTTTAATACATTTTTAATTTAGTTGGTGATTAAAAAAAATACCATTCATTTAGATTTGTTTCTATATTTATATGTGACATCTTGAGTGACACATATTTAACTTTCCAGAATCATATATATCATAATATATCACAAACAGCATCATTAACATTTCAAATGGGGGTTACTTCTGTATTCATGAGTTAGAATTTAATAGTAGATTAAATATAATTGCAAGTGCATTCTCATAATAGAGCTACAGAGTTGTCAATTAAATGTTATTAATGGGAGGTTAAATTTTCTATGAGTTCAGAGACAATGTCAAATTTCAAATTCCAAGGTTTACACTAATATCACCCACACAATTCTACTTTTTAAAAACCTCAGTTTATACAGTGATAAAATGGACTGAAAACAGTCTCATTTCTTTCAAAATGGGTGCAAAGATTAAAGACTGTCTTCAAGATAAATAACAGAATAAAATATTGTAACTTCTAATTGCTGATAGGAGAATACTTAGTTTTTATTTACATAAACTCTATTGTAACTGATTTGGCCAAAAAATGGGAAATAAGACAAACTAAGGAATAGGCAGTCTTTTTATACCCTCTCTAGTTTTCATTGTCCCCACTGCCTATCAGTGATTCTCTATTTAAGATGTTGGCTCTTAATGAAGGTATTATTATAGAAAAGATACTTACATGGATGGAGAGCCAAAAAAAAATTTAATTTCAGATTTTTTTCTTTAAAATTCCAATTTCCCATTAAGAACTAAAGAAAAAAAGTACCTTAATAAACAAATCTAACATGATGAAAGGTTCAGTCTTGGCCTAATGTATTCAGAGAAATAGTAAAATAACCAAAAATCTAAAAATATTTAAAATCTTTACTCAGTCTCTCCAAATGGCAACAGGAAAAGTAAATTCTTGACCTGCTCTCAGAAACCTTTCTATCTCAAAGTTCTGAGTAGATGACCCCCCAGCTCACTGCAGCCTCACTCACTTTATTAGGCAGATAATAGATCAATTTCATCTTTATGTGCCACGCCCCAGCCCCTTTAGGGTAGTCCCCCTGCACAAGTTCTCCACAACAAAAGAAATCTAGAGAACTCACCCAGCAAGAGGGAATCCTTCTACTTTAGAACCTTTTCTTAAGGGTTGGGGGACAGGGGAGGGTTGATTATGGGTAATATATAAATAAGATTATCTGCATAACGACTTTCCTCCTGGTTGATAAATCTTTAGCTCCACAAACAGCACTCCTGATATTTATTGGCCTTTCAGTTGTGTCTTGTATTTATAGTTTCTACCATCTTTCCCTCCATTGATGCTGCATAAGTGAACTTGCCTGCTGCCCTGCTAGCCCTCCTAGCAAAACCTGGCTCTGGAATGCAGACAAGCTCCCACCATCTCTTCTCTGGTAACAGGCTGGGGATATGTTCACTAGGCAAGTACCCTCACAGCCACTGACTGCAGCCGAAGCAAAAGTGGCACTGTTACGAACTACCAAATATTTGGGTACTTACCAATTACCACATACCTGTGTAATCTTGCTGGAGTCACTAAATTTGCACCTTCTTTCCTGGAGGGTGCAAAATACCAAAGGGTGAGTGGCTGAACAATAACCACAATCTACCTGTTACTGGCCAACAACACAGAGCAAATCGGGCTCTAATCTGAGCCTGACTCTGGTTGGGGTGCTGTTCTCTGGAAGGAAATAAGCCATTTATTGCTATTCACCAGGACCTTGTCTATGGGAATTTCAGCTTCGTGAGGCAAAAATATACCTGCTGCAGTTCTTGTCTAAGTTTTCTTATTTTATCTTTTACCGACACGACAGCTTCTTACTTTCCTCATGCTGAAGGAGTGTCACCAACAGCAAGGACTCAGGAATTCTTTCTGGTGGTGAGGGAGTCTGTGATTCTTCAGATAAGTCCCTCAGAAATATGATCCAGAGAAAAAGGACAGTTTATTCCTCGGCACCTAATAGTAGCTAGAGTGTCAGCATTTCCACAGGATGATGGGAAGAGGGTTAGATGATTCTGCACATGCAGTTGGGAGCCTTACAAGAGGAATTCTGAGTCAGAACACCCAAATCTTTTATGATGGGAAGTACCATTCCTGACTTCGCCCCAGAGGGATGGAGACATTATTTTTATAGTAATGAACAGTAAACAAACTTGCCCTTTGCTCCAGAGGGAGATGCTCTATCAGTCTTCCAAGGTTGTTCATTTTACAGACAGTCTTGAAAAGGTAGTCTGTAGCAACTATCGTCAGTGCTTCTATTCACAAGACATGGCAAAACACAAGAGACGCATGGAGGATATTCTCACAACCCTGTTATTTTTCTTCTTTGATATAGAAATGTTTGTCCTACCTCCCCCCATTTTTCCTTCACACTGCTGTGTTTTTCTCAGCACTTACTTTTTGGAATGATGATGACTTTTTTAAAGCAGGAACAAAAATTATTATATGTAATTTCCCATAAAAATAGAATATTACAACTACAAAGTACATATGTATGTATATGACATTGTATAGTATGTGTATAGTATTATGTGCATACTAAACACAAAACGAACAACAAACATTGCCTTTTTTACATGATGTAAAAATAATTTATTCAGTATGGATTCATGTAGCAAGTCTCATGTAAAGACATTCTATAACTAAGAAAGTGAAATTAAAACACTCCTCACAAAAACATTGAAAGTGTTATAATGGTATTTTTTCTGATAATTATGGTGGACAAAAATGAGAAGAAATAAGAATAAACCTAGTTCTTATGGTTATGCATTTTCAACTCAAGAAGTTTATCATGAAATTTTTTATTAAAACATATACATATATGTAGCTATGGTTAATTTTTAAAATGATATAAAAGCAGGCTTATAATAATGTCATGTATCTCCTGTGATATAGTTATGACATTATGCTCCATTATGAAATGATTACAGAAGAAAGATAGAAATGACGGAAAAGAATATAATGGCATCTGAAAGGCCAAGAATGCTGCTGTCAGAGATGAAACTGAAAAACAGATCTTTTTCAAAGGGTCTTTTGCTCAGGTGTAATCTGATACAATGTGTATAAAAGGATGTAGCCATATCTAGAAAGCTGAACAGCAAAGACCGGTGGATTTGATTTCGGTGCCCTGAACCCCTGCTATTTATTTTCCTTCCAAAATCATGTTAATCTATTTAATTCCCCATGTAATTAAAAGGATCACAATGTGCCAGGATGAAATGCAGTTTTAAGTGATTAAATAAATAAAATAATTTATATTGTCAAATTTTATAAACAAAACAAAATAATAAAAAAAGAGATATTGCTAGTATTCAATTAAGTGGAATTTTTAGTAGGAAACAACTCAGGTTTTCTGAGTGTTTTTTCTGAAAAAATAAAAGTTCTTGCCTGCTTGTTTTGATCAGCTGTGTCTAAATAAAGGCAGTGACATATGTTTTGGTCAAAACTATTTTGGGTACATACCATCACAACCATAAAAAAGTTCACAGATTTGAATGAATTTTCTTCTGGTTTGGTCATTCTGCCCTGAGGAAAAGGCACGGAGAATACTTTAAGTATTTAACAGGAAGAACATACTTACATTTCAAAATATAATGACAAATATTTGTTGACTGTTTATTATGCTTTTTCGTTATGAGTACAATACAATTTGAATAATGCTCTTATATCTCTTCATCAGTTCTAGACACCAGCTAATGTGGAAGCCAAAGGAAAATACAGGGCCACAGAGGGACAATAAAAAGTACTGGCCTGAGTAAATTAATACTGTCACCCCAAAGAAGTTTCTTTGTGCCCTTTAGCAGTCAATAACCTTCCTCAAACCCCTAGCCCCGGTCAACCATTGATCTGTTTTGAGTCACTATAGATTATTTTGCTTGTTCTAGAATTTCATGTAAGTGAAATCATGTTGTATGCATTCTTTTGTATCTGGCTTCTCTTGCTCAGCGTGATTTTTTTAGATTCCTCCAACTTGATGGGTTAACCAGTAATCTTTTTTTTTTTAAATCACTGAGTAGTATTCCATTGTATGAATTGTGTGAATATGCCAAAACGTACTTATCTATCCATCCACCTTATGATGGATGTTTGGGTGGGGATGTTTGGGTGGTTTCCAGTGTGCTGCAATTTTGAATAAATGTGCTGTGAATACTTACGTGTATATATTTTTTGTGGACTTATGTTTTAGGTTCTTTACGGTAAATATCTAAGAATGGAATTGCTGAATTATGTGGTACTCATATATTTAACTTTGTAAGAAAGTGTCAAAGAGTTTTCCAAAGTGGTTATGTTATTTTATACTGGCATAAGCTATGTATGGAAGTTCTCATTGCTCTCCATCCTTGCCAATACTTGAGATTGTCAGTTTGTTTTAATTTATGAGTGTGCGGGGTATCTCAGCATGGTTTAATTTGCATTTCTCAGATGACTAATGATGATGAGCAACTTTTCAAGTGGCTTATTGGCCATTGATATCCTTTCTTTTGTGAAGCATCTGTTCAAACATTTTGTCTATTTTAAATTTAATTGGGATTTTTGTCTTTTTATTATTGGGTTGTAACAGATTTTTTAAAAAAATATATTCTGGATACAAACTTTTTGTCAGATATGTTTATTAGAAATATACTGTCCCAGTCTGTAGCTTGCCTTTCATTTTCATAAGTTTCATATGAAGAGCAGATATTTTTAAATTTTGTGAATTCCAGTTTATTAATTTTGTTATGGTTCTTTTTATGCCCTACATAAGATTTCTTTGTCTATCCAAATATCGGAAGATTTTTTTCATATTTATCCTAGAGTCTAATAGTTTTAGCTTTTGTGATTAGGTCTCTAATTTTTATGAAATGAGTGTTTTATTTAGTGTAAGGGTTGAGATAGTTATATTTCTATATAGATATCCATTTGCTTTTTCAAAATTTGTTAAAAATACTCATTGAATGAATTTGGCAACTTTTTCAACCATCAGTTTCCCAGATAGGTGAGCCACTGGTTCTAAACTATCTACTGTTTCGAATTGAACGACATGTTTATCCTTACCATTAACACACTGTTTCAATTA
This sequence comes from Monodon monoceros, assembly GCF_005190385.1. Lineage (NCBI taxonomy): Eukaryota > Metazoa > Chordata > Mammalia > Artiodactyla > Monodontidae > Monodon > Monodon monoceros. The sequence goes on along the minus strand of NW_021703776.1, from coordinate 71,336,012 downwards.
CAGTAGCTCTACTTTAAAAACAGCTCTTTGCTATTTAAAATTCTTTACTTTTCCTAATAAAGTTGAAATCAGCTTGTCAAATACTACAAAAAAGCATACCGAGAGATTATGTTTAGAATTGCACTGAATTTATAGTACAGTTTAGAGAGAACTACCATTCTAATTTATTGAGTTTTCCAATTCATAAACGTGATATGAGTATCTATTTATTAAGGTCTTTATCTCAATAATCTTTTGTAACTATAAATATACAGGTCTTGTAAATATTTTTAAAATTATTAATATATCGTGTTTTTAGTATTAGTAAAAATGGTATTTGTGAGATTCATTTTTCTGTTGTTTACTCAGTATATAGAATACAATTGACTTTTACATATGGCTTTTGCATCCCACCAAATAACTGAAAAGCCTTGATAAATTTGCTTTTTAGTTATTGTTGTTTTTCTCCCTAGATTATTTGATTGTCGAAAGTAAATTACAGTATAATCAATGAATAAAAACATTTTTGCATCTTCTTTCAGATATTTATGCCTTGTGTCTTTTTCGCACCTTAATTCACTGGCAGGCATTCCTCGTACCAAGTTGAGGTAAGAGCAGGCATCTTTACTTTGTTCTTTATCTTAAGGAGAACATATTATGTGTTTTACGATTAATTGTGACAGTAGCTGTAGGTTTTCATTAGATACTCTATCAGTTTTGAAGAGTTACTTTCTATTGCTAGTAATTTTTTAATCGATGGATATTAAATATTATCAAATGCATTTTCTGCAACAATTTTGACTATGGCTTTTCTCCTTCATTCTGTTAGTATGGTGAATTTCATTGTTCATATGTGAATTTCATTTGCATACCTGGAAAACCCCATTTGGTCATGATGCATATTTCTTTCACCATAATGCTGGATTCAGTTGGCTAATATTTTGTTAAGAATTTTGGCATCTATGTTTATAGGAACTATAGGTCTTTAATTTTTCCTTCTTTGCTTTGTTTTGTTTTATTTTTGGTCTGATTTTTCTGTCAGGGAGATAGGGTAAAATGTCTAATACAATATATCAGCAAACCTTTCTGTGCATGCTGTTTTTTGAGTGACATTTTAATTTGTGAATTCAATCTATTTAGTAAATATAAACTATTCTGGTTTTTTAATGCTTCTTATTTCTGTTTGTGTCTTAGGAAGAATTTGCCCTTTTGGTTATAATTTGCCAAATTTCTTGGTGTAAAGTTGTTTATCTGTAGTGATATCTTCTATTATATTTCTAATATAAATCATTGTGTTTTTTTTCTTAATGTGTCTAACAATATGTATATAAATATTATGGACTGTTTTAAAAATCCACCTTAGTCTAGTTGATGTACTGTATTGTTTCCCTGTTTTTTACCTCCTTGGTTTCCACTCATTTTTATTTCTTCTTCCTTGTATTTACCTTGTGTTTAATTTACTCTTTATCCCCCTAGCTTCTTAATATGGATACTTAACATCTTTTGATTTTTAACATCTAAATTTCCTCTGGAATATTTAGAGATATGTTATTTAATTTGGTAAAATTTGGGGATTTTTCAGAAATATTTTTATAACCTAATATCAGAATTGACATCATGCCTGTCCTGTTTGTGGTTACATATTCCATCTCTAGTACAGTGTTGGAATGGACTATAAAAGGATGTGAATTTCAGAAAGTAGAAGTCACTGGGGACTATCTTTGAGGATGGCTACCACAGGTGCATACATATTCCACACTATATCTTCAGGATGAATTGACCTTTTTCATTATATAAGATCTCTCTTTATGTCTGAAAATATTTCTTGTTCTGAATTGCACTTTATCTTATATTAACATAGATACTCTAGCTTTTTTATGATTAGTGTTTTCATGTTATATGTTTTAAGTACTTTGTTCAAAATATCTGTGTCTTTGTATTTAAACTGAGTTTCTTATGGACATTATAAAATTGGGTCTTGATTTTTAATTCAGTTTGTTTAGACCATTTACAATTATTGTAATTACCAATATGATTGAACTTAATGCTACAGTGTTGTTAATTGTTTTCTGTAGTTCCTACTGTTCTTTGTTCATTTTTATCCCTTCTTGCCTTCTAATTGATTGACTAATTTTAGTGTTCAGTTTTATCTCCATTATTGTCATTTACATAGACTGTATCTTCATATATATTATACCACTTAACATACAATGTAGAAATCTTTCTATTTCCCCCTCTTCTCTTTTGTGCTGTTGCTGTCATATGTTTTATTTCTCTGTATGTTATTAATCTCAGACACATTGATGTTGTTTTTTTTGCTATAAACAGTCAATTATCTTTTAAATTACTTTAAAATGAGAGAAAAAAATATCTTTTTTTTTTTTTTTTCCAGTGTATTTACCATTTCTGGCAGCCTTCATTTCCTTAGTGTGAAACCAAATTTCCATTTAGGTCATTTATAGATTCAAGTGTCCATTTGGATCATATTTCTTCAGTCTAAAGAACTTCCTTTATCTTTCTTGGTAGTGCATGCATGCCCTTGTCTACTAGTTCCGTCATCTATGTGGATTCTAGGTCTTTTTAAAAAAATGGTTTTTATCTTTAATATTGGTCATATTTTCTTGCTCCTTCACATATCTAGTAATTTTTTATTGGATGCTAGACATTATAATTATTATATTGTTGAGTTCCTGAATTTTTTGTTTTCTTTAAAGAGTGTTGAATATTATTTTGAAAAATAGTTAAGTTGTCTTGTTGATCAGCTTGATTATTAGGTTTATTTTTAAGTTTCTTGTGGCAGCTATAGTGTAGCTTTTAACTCTATTCTAGTGCTAGTTTGGCCTCGCCCATCTGAGGTATCTGCCAAAATCCTGCATGTTCATCAAAGTCTTTCCACTCCAGCTAGTTAAAACTTAAACATATCCCAGCCCTGTGTGAGCTCTTAGAATTTTTTAGTTCACAATTCCCCATAGTAGTTCTTTTTCTAATACTTCTTTGCCGAGCCTCAAGTCATCTCACAGTAACATATGTGCACCTTAGAATTCAGGAAAAAAAAAAAAGAACTTCTAGGGAAATTTATGGAAACATTTATTTGCATATCTCCCTCCTTCCTAATATTGTGCCCTACAAATTCCAGCCAATCCAGCTTGGCTGAACTTTGAACTTTATCTCTTTAACTTTGCAAGGGTGCTATGATTTGGTTGGGTTCCCCTTCCAAATTATGCCTTTAAACAGAAAGTCAGGGAAATTATAGAATGTACCCCATTTTTCTTGTTTCAGTGATCGCAGCCCAGTGGTCTAATATCTGAGAACAACTATTTCATATGTTTTGTTCAGTTTTCTAGTTGTTTACAACAGGAAGTCATGTCTGATCTATGTACTTCCACATGGCCAAAGTAGAAGTTCTTTTTATTTTTAAATTTTGACCAAATTTTAAGTTCAGTGAACCTAAATTATGCAGAATATTAACTGATAATTGTATTTTGCCATATTCATTTTTGGGGAAATCTATAAACAACTACAGCTGAAAGGGACTACAGCAGATGGTAGATGAGATGAATTTATTAGCTAATCAGTGTCATAAGCTTCAGTGCTGTCCCCTGCATGGAAGTAACATTAGCCTAGGTAAATATAATTCACTGAATTTTAAAATAGTCTCTTGAGATTTCTATATTATCAACCAACCAAAAAATGGAGATGGAATATTCCATTAACGTTTAAATAAAATTTTTTTTCAGGAAAACCATTAATGGAGTATTTATAATATAGCAACTCCAGTCCTTTACATTATGACAAATTTAATAAAGAAAAGAACCAAAAGCAAGAATGAAGAAAACTAGAAAGAAAGGACATAATGGCCTCTGAATGAGATTACAGAAATAATAAAATATATGATGAATACGGGGCAAAGAAAGGAGGAACAGAATTTTGAAAAGAAAAAGAAAAAAATTAGGGAACACTTTAACCAAGATATTCAGAAATGAATTACTTAACTACAAAATTCTATCCATTCCATTTGTGAAACATTCACATGGTGTGACTTGAAGCTCCCTGTAGAGAGAGGTGAGAGAAGACAGCAGGTTCGTAGGAAGGAAGGCAGGTCAGACTTAGCAGAAAGAACATGAGTGAAGCATGAAAGTAAGAAAGTGCAAGGTAAGTTCTAGGAATGAAAATAAAACCAGTTTGGCTACAATGAGGGGGAGTACTATAACATAAGACTGGAAAAGATAAGATAAATTGGGGCCAGATTATATAGGCCTTTGAATACCAGGCTGAGGATTTGCTGTTCTTTTTGGTTAAAAATGGGGAGTCACTGAAGGTTTTTGAGTAGGGGAGTGAACTGACCTTTGGGTCAATTACTCTGGCTGCAATGTGTAAAGTAGATTGGAAGAGGGAGAGAATAAAAGTGAAGAGACACCCTGGGAGGCTATTGAATTAGATCAGGTGACAAGTAATGAGAACCTGAACTATGGGAGTAGCAGTAGGACTGGAAAGAAAAGGATGAATTCAAGATATCTTTCATGGGGCAAATCTATGGGGCATAGTAACTAATGAGATCTGAGGGAACTGTTAAAAAAGATTCTGAGATTTTTTAAGCCTGAGTTACTGAGTAAGTAGGGAAATAAGGAGAGAAAGCAGGTTTGAGTGGTTGTAGGTATATGTGTGGGGGATATTGGTGGTGGTGGTTTTTGTGGTGGGTTGTTTGTGCAGAGGAAGTGATGAGATGGATTTTGATATGCTATCCTTATAAGTAGTGGAGGGTAACAATTTTCAGAAAAAGAAATAGAATAATTTAATTCTAGTGTTAGAAGGACTGCACTTAGTGTGTAGTTGGCACTCAATAAATGTTGACTGAACCAGTCTTTATTAATTTGAATGGACGTTTTTTACTCATTCACTAAACAGATATTTGTTGAACAAATACTATATGCCAGGTACTGGTCTAGATAATGAGAGGTATCATAGTTTTCAATAAAAATGATGTCTCCCTTATGGGTAACTGGGAAAGTCTGCTGGGAAAGAGACAATTAAATGAGTATTTACAATAAACAACGTAGGTATTGCTTTAGCTAAAGCACCACTTGATATGCAAGAAGATAGCAGGGACCCTTCCAAATGTAGGATGCTCAAGGAATGTTTCTCAGAAGAATAGCTGACTCAGCTGAAAGGTTGAGTAGGAATTAGCTAAGTGAAAAGGGGTGGGAGGGAGTCCAGGTAGAGGGAACCTCAATTGCTAAAGGCCAGAGTGATAAAGTTTCCGGTCTTTTGAGGAATTGAAAGAAGTTCATTATGGTTGAGCCACAGAGTATGAATAAAGATAGAGAATTAGGTGTGGGCCAGTTCATAAAGGGTCTTATCCATACCTTTATAAGGACTTTGTATTAAGAACAGTGAGAACTCACTGAAGGGTTTTAGCAGAGAAACAGCATGACCATATTTGCATGTTCTAAAGATTCATTAACTGTACACTCGGAGCAAAAATATTTAATGTGCCCTCAGGAGGTCACATATAAACAAACAGAAGCAATGTAATAAGGTAAGGCCTACAATAATTTAAAACGCTATTTACACTAGGCTATACTCATTATACAAGTGTCAAGTTCTATAGGAACACAGCTAAGAGGACAATTGATATTATGTATAAAAAGGGAAGTGTTAAAGAAGACTTAAGGCCATTTTGAGGTGGGCCTGGAAAGTTAAATAGACCCTTGAAATAAATAGTTTAAGTAAATAGCCAAGTAACTTTTCATTTACAACTTTTAAAATCTCTCATTTTTGTCCAAATACTGCTTTTTCTGTCACCAGCGTTCTGTCATATTGTTCATTTTTCAATTTGTATTTCATGTTGTTTGTTTGAAGTATAAAGGTATTTAAATACATGTGAGAAAAGTTACCTTATCCAGTCACTAACATACTCAAGTCACAACTGTCTTCCAAGTAGTAAAAAAGTATTTCAATATGTTAGCAATTGGTCCACCTTTGTCAGGAAGTATGCATTTTCTAACCATTAGCACCAGAAGTAAACTCGAGTCTGTCTTGTCCATCTGTCCCCTGGGAATTTGGCTCACTTCCCTGCCTTTCCCAGATCCCTTGCGATTAGGCTATTCATGTGACTTGAGCTCAGTGGAATACCTCAATGGATCCTACTTCCAGACTTAGACTGGTAAAGGTCCTGCAAGAATGTTCACATTTTTCAGTCTTCACTCATTGGTTTGCTAAATGCAGATGATCCAACAGAGGACTCCATAGAGGCCCCAGGGCATGATGGGGTCACAACATAGAAGGAGCTTGGGTGACTGCGTCACAGCTTGGAAGACAGCTGTCTATCTATAAGCATCACTCAGCCATCATTAGACTATAGAGAAATTATGTTATTAGATTCAAGCCCCTGAATATTGGGAGTTGTTTGGGAGTTGAAAATTGGGTTCAAGTCACTGAAATTTGGGAGTTACCACAGCTAGTGTTAATTACCTTGACTAATACAGTCCTGTATTATTTCTTCCGTGCTTCTAGGAACTTGAGTGCTGCTCCGGGCCTTCAGTCTCTGGTATGAGACTTTACTGCTAGAACTCCCTGAGATTTTCTCCCCTACCAAGGATATAATATCTACTACTCTTTACATAGTCAATGAGTATAGTATCAGTGCTGATTCTTAGGAACTTTGGCTAAATCTTAGAGTACTCAGACAAGTCTGTAATGCCATTTAGTAATTAGTCTAGCTAATGTTCATTGAACAGACGGTAAATCAAATGATGTATATTTTCTGCCTTGGTGTGCCAGACGTTAGATTATGGGGTTGGTAGTTTTTGCCTTGTTGTTCTTATAGGGTAATAATACCAGAGAATAATAAAGGAATTATCTCTTACAGCAAAGTAGGCTTATCTTGACATAAAACACAGCACTACTTTTTGTAGCTACAAACATTATCTGGTGAAAAACGCTTATTAAAGAGATAATGGGTTGCTCAGTATTACCTGGTTACAGATAGATGTGGGACCAGAATTAGTATTAGCTGTCGTAGATCTTTCTCAAATAACTAGGTATATAGGTATATTGTTAAGAAAACTAAAATTTTAAGTGTACAAGATAACTTTTTTCTAGCCAAAGCTTTTCAGAAAATATCACACTTTGCATTTAGATCCAATAAGAAGACCTAAAAGCCTACCCAGGTCTTCATCATTCTCCCATTCAGCATCATGTATGGTTAACTCATGCAGGCCTGAGTTGGAAACCCTGTTTGATGCCTACTGACTCTTTGATAGACCCTGGGCAATTTACATAACCTCTCTCAGCCTCATGAAATAATAGTACCTTATGCTTCTGCCCTTGCTCCCCTGCAGTTCTTTTTTTCAACACAGCAGCCAGACTGATCCCATTAAGACATTTAAGTCAGATCATTTTATGACTTTGCTCAAAACTCACCAATGGCTTTTCATCTCACTAAGAACAAAAGTCAGTCTTTATAATGGTCTACAAGGCTCTATATGTGATTGGATAAATGTCTGACCTCATTTTCTATTCCTCTCCATGTTCACTCTGTTCTAGCCCACCAGCCTTCTTGCTAGTTTTAAAAATTGCCCAGTGGAAAACAGGGTGTAAAAACATGCCTGGTTTCTATCTCCTCAGCAAGATTATTATTTCTGATGATATTCCGAGAGTTTCCATAATCTTCAGAGTAAACTAATAATAATAATGATAATTATTTTATTACGCTTTTCATGTAGTCAACATGATGTCATTCAGTCTTCATGGACACCCACCCTAAGGGGTGGTAATAATACCTAATGGTTTGGGAGTGCAATCTGGAATCACACTGAGTGGGTTCACATTTTCCTTCCACCAGTTATTGACTGTGACTTTGGGCAAGTTACTTAATCTGTCTGTGTCTTAGTTTCCTCATATGTAAAATGAGATTAAAATAGCACCTATCTAGTAGAGATGTTATTAATATTTGTAAAGTGGCTAGAAGAAGCTTGAGCACATAGCCTAAGGGTTTGCTAAATATTTAAATAAAAATGAATTCTTATTTTTTGTGCCTCAATTATATTATCTGTAAGATGGGGATAACAATATAGGATTTATTGCACAGGATTTTTGTGGGAATTAAATGAGATAGCATGTATGAATTATAAAACAGTGCCTGGCACATGGTAAGCTGTCAGTGAATGTTAGCTATTAATATTTTTATCATCATAAAAACATGGAGTTTTAGACAGATTAACTGAAATGTGCCAGATTACACAACCTAAGAACAGCTGAATTGTGTCTTTGTCCAAGACTACCTTTAACCACAACCGTAAAGAGTTATAAGCATATTTTGTTGGTGAGTCTCCATCATTCAAGTGAGGCATGAAAACTTTCACTTTCTTTTTCTTTACATATGATGGTGGATATTTTTGTTGTGTAGTAAGCTTTAAAAATCCATCCATGTTGTTATTGTTTCCTCTTCTCAATTTGTTGATATAGCCTCATTTCCAATGTTTAGATTGTAGCTATGTAGATAAAGGAGAAGCAAGAGCTCACTGGGAATTTGTGGAGATTGGAGAGTACCAAATCCGAATTTCTCCTCACATGGAATGTTTTCCTCTCCTTTACCATGATTTCATTCTCAGTTGCCAAACTATATCACACAGCACAAGAGTTTTGCTGGACTGGAGAAGGCAGGGGGTCATTGGACAGTTTTACAGAAAACATCTGGGGGTACTGATCCATGTGGATGTAGCTAAAGCAGTCATCCTGATTTCAGAACTGCAGACGCCTCCCATCCCTTCCTTTTTGTGTATTTGTTTCTTTTGAATTTGTGATGTTCACTTGTGATAGGAGAGAAATTGTTAGAGCACTATAATATCAGTAAACTAGGATATTTCCAAATCATTAATTCTATGTTTCTCATCCTTCACTTGTTCAACCACAAAACCCAACAATAAGCTACATCTCCAAAGAGACAGTATTGCAAAACAACTCTAGGTAAGCAAAGGCAGCCAAGTATATGTTTTAGAATGTTTTCAGAAGGAAACATCTGCAAAACGTTTGTGCAGTGGGAATAACACAAGGGTTTACATGATAGTTGTGCAGCTTATTTTCTTTTCTGGCAATGAGGAAACACCCATGCTGCAGCATATTTAAAAATATTTGTGTATTTCAGCTACATTTTCATTGGCAATGGACACACAACCACAGTAACCAGGATCAATCAACATTCTGTTTTCCAGCTGTTGCGCAAAATGTGTAATCAAGTCACAGAAATGTATTTGGATCCACATATATGCATTCTTTACTTTTTCATTCTGTCTCATGAAGCATCCTACTGGAAAAACTGGACACATTTTGGATATCCAAATTAGAAATAATTTAAATGGAATGGGTGTCTCTGCTTTATAAAACAAGTCTCATAAAGAGGAAAAGCACTAGTTGGGAGATTGGGATTGACATATATACCCTAATATGTATAAAATGGATAACTAATAAGAACCTGCTGTATAAAAAAATAATAAAGCATAATTTCCAATTAAAAGAAAAAGAGGAAAAGCACTATTTAATTCATAGAAAAAGGAGGCTGTCCTCAGGAATTTGTATTTAAAGAAAGCATATGATTTACTAGTAGTACTATGTAGTAAACAATAATGTGTAATTCTGGAAGTTTCTAAATTCGTAAAGTCCTTGTCAAAAAAAGAAAATGAAAGAGTCCTCAGTTCAACTCTACACTGAGGCTAATTGAAGGTCCTTAGCAAGTAGGAACTCTGTGTACATAGTGGTTAATCATGGGAAAAGAAGATGGAAACTTGGCTAATTCTCATTTTTTTTCTATATAAAAAATAAGCATGCACATATAGGGGAAAGTGGAGGATAAAGATACATGATAAACAGTCACGGCTACTGAGAAGCTTATTAATTCTAAGCCACATATTCACAAGTAAAGTCTCTATGATTACATGAGTGCAGTGATGAGTGAGATTTGGGAGATAGTCCAGCAGAAACATTGTTCAAGGTTCCAGTCCCAAATATTACTGGAGCAAACTGAAGTAAACACCATTTAATTCAGATTTTTTACATCTGATTCATTATATGAATATCAAAATGTAACATGGTCCTGTTGCCACCAAAGCAGAGAGGGCCTTTGAGTAGAAATGTGAAGACACTGTTCATTGGCTCCTGCTTATCTCTGTGGTGATAAGTACGTGCTTGTTGCCTGACACACCATGGCCAGGCTCCCAAACCAGAGATTAGGCAGCTAGCACTCACCTAGAGTCACCAGCCCACAGTGGGATACTGAAACCCAAAGATGAATAGCTTAGTGGTATTTACCAGCAAAGACCAATTAATTAAATGAACTACTTGGTTAATTAACTGAATCTCTATCCCCTAAAATTGTAGGTAGATTTGGAAAAATAAAAGAAAATCAAACAGAAACTAAGAATTACTGAAAAGTAGAAATCATTTTGAAAATATAAAACTAGGGAAAATGCACCGTTAAGCACATTTTGAATGGGATTTTGTTATTAGATCAGTGAATGTTCCCTCTATTCTTAGTGATTTAGAGCAGCTAGTGTTACCAATTCCGAATCAGTAAACTTTTGTCATATTCTGTGTAGGTAATGAATTGTTTTCAACAGAATATTATGAATATAAATTAAATTCCTCACTCCCCTCTCTTTTCTACTCACCCTCCTCCTTCACCAGTAATCTGTTGAACAGATTTAAAGAGATTGTGCCCTCCGGTGCCTACAAGGACCAGTCAGGTGACATAAGCAGTTAACCAGGCTTGGTAGGGGCTGTGCTCTTGTGGACACCACATCTGTAGTCACAGTGGGGTGAGCTGACTTAGCCTAGTCATTTGTTGCTTTGCAGACATTTGGGCACAAAGCTTCTGAGTTTATTTTTATTAAAAGCTAGAAATTTGGATTTTTTTATTTGAACACACATTTTAAATGTTATCAACTAATAAAAACACTTTATAAACTACTCTATAGGTAGAACAGTATGTGTTTTCTGGCTGATTCAGCAACTTGTGACAACATATTTTGATCTTGGCCAATTCATGAGGTCTGTATGACTCCTATGAGACCACACAAAAAGGCACCTAATCTAATCTAGGGATTGTTGGTAGGTGTATCAGTTACGATCAGCAGGGTTATGCTGTGATAACAAAGAGCCAGAAAGTTTAGAGGCTTGCAGTAACAAAGGTTTATTTCTCTCTTGTGCTCTATGTCCATAATAGGTAAAGAAGGAGGTTTTGTTTGTCATAGAGACTGGGAATGATGAAGCAGCCTCTATCTGAAACATAGAGTACAGGGAAAAGAGACAAGGAAAACCTCACATTGGCTTTTCTAATGACACGCAGCATTTCGGTTTGTATGTCATTGGCCAAAGTTAGTCACATAGAGTTTAGTAAAGAATTTGGCCTTCCCCAATGAGAGGTTTGGCCTTTCCTTCAGCTTCTGATAGGAATGTCTTTGTTTAGGGTGAGCGCTGGCTACATCTGACATTTTTAGGGCGGGTGATGGCCACATCAGAAATATCAACCTTGTGATTTAAGGTGTGAGTTTTGGGTCATGCAGTATTAGTTTACCTAAGGACTGAGTTCAGCCACTTGGCCAATCAATCTATCATGCCTGTGTAACGAAGCTGCAATAAAAACTCTCGACTCGAATCTTAAGTGAGTGTCCCTGCGTGTTGTCGCACATTGACACTGAAAGGGTAATGGGTCCCAAGGACAATGGAAGCCTTGCATTTGGAACCCTCTCAGACTTTCTTCTTTTGACTGATTTTCATCTGTATTCTTGCTCTGAAATAACCCCTGTGAGTACAGTAGTATTCAGTGACTTCTGTGAATCCTTAAGGGAATTATCAAATTTCACAGTGGTTTTGGAAATTCTGTGAATTTGCAGTTGGTATCAGAAGTAAGGACAATATTGGAGGCTGTGCCCTAAAACTTCACAGTTTAGTTAAATCTGGACACCTAGTCATTCCTCAGTTCAGTAGGGTGGGATGTATAGAGCCCCCTCAAGGAGGAATAGCACAGGTAGGAAAACTGGAACATTTGTAAATTTTAATTCAATATACCACAGTGGACTTAAGGAAGAAAAATATAATTGCACTCAGTCATAAAGTATATACATGAGTCAATTGCACTCAGTCATAAAGGATATAGAGGAGTCAGCCTAGTATAGAAAGTTGAGAAGTTTGTGCCAGACCTAGGGGCAGCGTACACCTAACCATGAAGTGTTGGTACAGCATGATATGAGCAGAGAACTTACATACAGTTTTATATTCCAGAATTAATCAATGGGGAGTGGCAAGTCTGGGCCAGCAAGTCATGGTTAGCAAGATAAAGGTGTATAAGAATAAATAGGACTGATTGGGAAGAGAAGTCTTGGATTAGGTTAGCATTATGAGGTCAGCAAGGAAACTGGGCATTAGGGGAAACCTCATCAAAGTAGATCAGTGTGTGAGAGACCACTCAGAGCAGAGTCTCGGAGAGAGAACCTCCATGGAGTAAGGCTTTTCGCCCTGAGCGCTCATCGTTATTCAGTCAAATGGGACCTGATGGTCTTAAGGGTTTGAAAATGCTGAGCGGAACTAATCATTCTTTTCTCACCAAGCTCTTTTTATTTTAGTTCATAAGTTTGGTCCCATTCCTCTGTGTAATTTAGACCTGTGTTGGGACACCCGGCTCCCTGGGTATATGGGTTTTGAAGAGGTGCCCTGAAGTCCAAGTGGTAGAAACAGTTAATAGGTAATAAGTATGTAAAAAAAAAAAAAGGGCAAAAAGGGTTTTTTTTTTATCGTGACCATAAACCACAAAAGGTCATAGAAGCTCAAAGATTAATTAAGAGAGTAGATTTGACAGCGTGAGTTCTGGGGGTGGTGGATAAAGTGTTTAATTCTCCAGCCCAATCCCTTGGGAATAGTAACAAGAAGGAACCCTTCTTTACGTTGGAGAACACAGAGCAGACAAGACTAGTGCCTGACACTTACTACCAGGATCTCTAGCTAAGGTTTCTTCTACCAGAGTTGGTTGAGACCAATAGTGATCTTAGGTCAGAGTGATTCCCTGTTTCTGGCTCTAAGGCTTCCATAGGCTCATATAGGCTTGAAAGATCAGCCACATCTTCTAGGAGGGCCCATATGAGCCAAGTGAGGGTCAGTGTACCCAAAAGAGCCTGATTTGCTGATATGAATGACCTTGGAAGCAGAAGTAAATTGAGTGGAAAGGTTCAGTGATTAGTAAGGTTTATGATGAGAAATTTGTTAACTCCGGTATGTTTTAGAATGGAAATGGGTCTCACTTAAAAGACGAGTTGACATGCAGAATACTTCATGGTATGACAGAATGGAACTGAGACAGATCAAGGTCCCAGAATGGAGCTCTCCCTCACAGGTACTAATGCCCTGTGGAATTAAGCATCTCCTCAATGGGCAGATGGATGATCAGGGCAGGTGAAAGATTTAAAATACCATCTGTACACTGATGACTTCCTCATTCTTGACTCCATCTTTGACTTTCTCCTGATCTCCAGACTTGTGTATCCAGGTGCCTGCTCAACATCTATAAGTAGATGCCTAATTGGAACCTCAAACTTGGCATTTCCAAAACAGGAATATTTTTCAACTCTAACTAGAATTGGCTACATAATTTGCAGGGCCCAGTGCAAAATGAAAATGCAGGGCCTCTTGTTCAAAAAGTAGGAAAAAATGCCATTAAGATATTAAAACAGAAAGCTTTTTCCTTTTTTCTGTGCCCTTACTCAATTTGTCATGGTGTTTCTTCATTTGCTATTTAATGTCATAGTCCTTCAAACATGGGAAAATAATCATGGGATTATTTTCTTTTCCCAAACATGGGAAAAGACCATCACAGGGCCAGGAGAGATGGCAGCATCAGGAGTTACAGGCAGTGCCTGATCCAGGACAGGATGGTCAAGCCAGGCATCTCTCATTCTCATGGGTCACTGCCTTTCCAAAAGGTATTGCAGCCTCTATGCTGGGTCATGCTAGCTATCTGGAAGTGGAATGGCCCGGGGATGCTGTAGAATGAGCATGTATGCTGGAGTGGAAGGTCTCAGAGGTCACTTTGTGGCTTCGTGAGGGCAAGACTGGGCATGACCTGGGGTATCTGGTAAGAATCCATCCTAGGGAAGAAGGGTGTCAGCAGAAGTTATAATCACATGTGATTTGAGGCCCCAGTGTTCCATTGGACTTCATTTATAAAACACAAGATCAAAGATCCCTAAAATGCTCTTCCCCAGAATCTTCTTCTCAGGTGTCACCTCCTCAGAGAGAAGTTCTGACTCTCCTATTTGAGATACTTTTTTCTCTGACACCAGGTGTGTAGTGTCTTTTCTTACACCAATAATCCATTTTCCAGTTCTCTGAAACCAGCTAGTACATGTCCAACAATTCAGTTCAATTCTGACACAAACTATCCAGAGTCAGCACAGAACCCTCAGGTGGAAGGGCTCAATCCCAGAAGACTGCCTTTCACTTCAGATGCCAGTTGCAATCCCAGGCCACCTGCACTTGTGACTGATCAGCTATAAATTGGGTCCCATGACCCTCTTCCTTAGATTCGATAATTTGCTAGAACAGTTCACAGAACTCAAGAAGACACTTATGTTTATTGTTTTATTATAAAGCTACAAATGACCAGCCAGATGAAGATGTATATCGGGCAAGGTCCCGAAGGATCCCAAGCACAGGAGTTTCTGTTCCCATGGAATTGGGATGTGTTACCCTCCTGGCACGTGGATATGTTCCCCAACCTGGAAGCTCTCTGAACCTCTTTGTTCAGGAGTTTTTATAGAGCCCAATCTCCAGCTCCCCTTCCCCTTCCTGAAGGTAGGGAGGGGGTGCTGAAAGTTCTGACTCTAACCACTTGGTCTTTCTGGTGACCAACCCCAGCCTGAGGCTACCTAGGGGCCCCATCCTAAGTCGCCTTATTGATATGAACTCAGGTGTGACTGAAGGTTGCTCATGGTGAATAATAAAAGACACTCTTATCACTCAGGAAATTCCAAGCATTTTAGGAGCTCTGTGCCAGAAACCAGGGACAAAGACCAAATATACTTCTGAATTATTCCACATCTATCAAAAATAGAAGCTTGCATTATTCTCTTTCCCTTTCTTAGCTTTATTTTTCCTTCTCACATTTAGCACAACTTTTAAATTAATAATTTATCTGTTTATATATGTATTTGCTGTATCTCCAAGTACACCAGCTCTAAGAAGTCAGAAACTTTAGCTGTCTTATCAACCTTTTTTATCCCCAGTGCCTAGAACAAGAGCACATAGTGAGCTCTCAGTAAGTATTTGTTGAATAAAAGAATATATAAACATGACTGTATATTTAACCTAAATTTACAGAATAAATAAAAATTTTACTGATTATACCCAGAAGTGACTAGATTAAAATTTTCATATTAGGTAGAAGTAGGACTTGGAATCAGAAATAAAATTCATTTATATGTTATATTTGCCTACTTGAATTTTCACCATTTAATTTATAGCCACCATGTCAACATCTCTTTAAGTTCCTATAAGTACTGCTTCAATAACCTTGAACAACGGTTTACATTATATGTAAGATATTGTATTTGTTTTCTTTTACTGCTGTAACAAATTACCACAAATTTAGTGACAACACAAATTTATCATATTATAATCTGGAGGTCAGAAGTACGGAATGGGTCTCCATGGGCTAAAATCAAGGTGTTGGCAGAGCTGTTTTCCTTCTGGAGGTTCTAAGGGACAGTCTGTTTCCTTGCTTTTTCTAGCTTCCAGAGGCTGCCTGCATTCCTTGGCTCATGGGCCCTTCCTTCGTCTTCAAGCCAGCAATGGCAGGTTGAGTCTTTCTCAAATTGCATTTCTCTTGCTTACTCTTCTTTTCTGTTCCATTTTTAAAGAGTCATGTGATTAGATGGAGCCCACCTGGATAATCCTGGACAATCTCCTATCAAAACCTTTAATTTTAACACATCTGCAAAGTCTCTTTTGCCTTATAAGGTAACATATTCAGAGGTTCTGAGATTAGGACTTGGGCATCTTGGGGGCCCAATATTCAGCCAACCACAGCTAGTAATTAGTGTTAGTGCCTGATGAATTATATTTTAAAAATAATTTTTAAAAGCCTTAGAAAAACTGTTACCAAATCCAGGAACTATAGCAGTGAGGCAGCTAAACGAAGGCCACCAAGTGTGGATCTTGGTGCACAGGAGCGCATGTGCCCTGACTAAGGGATCCAGCAGTGTTTTAGTTCCAACAAATGACGCCATGCAGAGACGTGAGCCCAGGGAGGTCAGTTCTTTCACTTTTTCAAGACAACCTGGAAAGGCAAATTTATATGCAGAACCCCTGTTTTTTGGAAATGTTGGCAACAAGTCACATGATGTTTTTTGAAACAATGCAGGCTAAAACAAAACATTCTATAATCTCACCCTGACCCCTGAGCCACCAGTGTGCTGCCTCAGTTCTGGATGACCAAGAGGAGCCCTCCTTTGTTAAGCTCTCCAACAGCCTTTTCATAGGCACTTACTGTATGCCTGCCTACTGAGTTACATTCCATGTATTTAGGAGCTAATGTTTAACATTTTAATTCATCAGCCACTGTCTGTCTTTTGTGGCATGATATTATTTGGAGTTAATTCATACACTGTTACATGGAATGAACATGTATTGCTAAACAGACATTTCATTAAAACAATTTTGTCTTTATTTACTCACTGAAGAAGACTTAATAAGTAACTATTTACTGAGCAAGTCCCTACCTATGTGAGGCACTGTGGGGGAACATGAAGATAAATCATACAGAGTCCCCTTCTTCAAGATGTACCTGTCATTAAGGGCTCACACGTTAAAATTTTGACAAAGACTATTGAACTTCAGTGAAAAAAAAAAAGTTTACTTCTTTTGAGGAGAATTGAGTCAAAGAATTAAAGTATATGTAAGTTGAGCTTTAGGGAATTCCCTGGTGGTCCAGTGGTTAGGACTCTGAGCTTCCACTGCAAGGAGCACATGTTCGATTCCTAGTCGGGGAACTAAGGTCCCACATGCCGTGTGGTGTGGAGAGAGAGAGAGAGAGAAGAAATAAATATATTTTGTCAAAAAAAATCCCAATAAATTATAAGTTGAGCTTCAAGAATAGATACTAAATATTCCACTTCTCTTTTTCTTACGATTTCTTTTCTGTGTATAACTTGACAGTTGTCTTAAGGCCCTATGTTTATTTGGGCCTAGCTACATAATTATGTCTAGATAACTTATTAATGGATGCAATTTTTAAAGGATGTACTAACAATGAAAAATGAATAACTGATCAAAGAAATTAATTTTAACCCATATTTTTCTCATGCAGCTTTAGGAATGCTTAGATAGATGGAAAATATAGTGTATTGTCTTAGTATTTGAATCAAAAGTAAAAGAATAAGTGCTAGTGCAATGAGAAATGTTAAATGTGATGGGCAAACCAGCTGAACAAACAGGCTGGAAATTTGTTTTATGAAACTCAAGCTTACAGAATTTCACCCAATAAAACACATGGGCATGCAGTATTAATTTTTTTCTGTGTCTATGTATCATCACAAAAGGCCCTTTTTAATCATATTCTGGGTGCACATTTGGTCCCATTTGAACACAGTTTATGAACACTTAACTTTCTTATTTGAATTCTACCCTTTGACAAAACGGGCGAGTCCAAGCATGGTTAGCTGTTAATCTAGTACATATAGACCTGAATCTTAATGCAAAAGAACTCAAATTCACCAGAACTCTACATACGGTGAAATTATAACCTATTTTATTTGGTTGTCCTCAGTATAAGTCCATATCCTTTTCAGACTTACAAATAAATACCTTTGAATACAACTGAAAGGAAATACAATTATATAACAGCAACTACAACAAAAATCTCAGACTACATTTTAATCATAAAAAACACAATAAAACAGGAGTTAGAAAAGCCATGTTTCTTTAACCTGTTGATTTCTCATTCTATAAGATTATCCCCAGAAGCCTGCACTCTACCACTTTTCCCAACTCAGACATAGACTTGGCTTGAAATGAAGGAATACAGGGCAAAATGAATTAACTCATTGCTGCTTTGCCAAATAGACATTTAGCTCTCTTTTTTGTCTCATTCTTCCCTATAACTTCCAAGGCATCTGCGAATGGAGTTAGACACAGATCCTTTGTAGTCAGTCGGCAAGTTTTGTCTATTGGGAGCAGCCCAACTAAGTTATAATGCCCTTTGAGCAATTTAGTGTGTGTCACTACTATTTCCAATACTAGGATAGTTTCCCTCTAAAAGATTTTTGGATGTCCTGCATCAAATCCTGACTGGACAATGTTTGCTTTATTTCCTACTTCCAGTTTAGTCTGCATTTTATCACACACAGGTGTTCCTGAACTTTCTGTCCTTTAAATGTGTTGTTCTGGTAATCTTTTTAGAACTGTGTTTGTAAGCCCATAAGAATTCAAATAAAGGCATTTTTATCTTGCCTTTAATAATGAGTTGTATATTTTAAACGAATGAATACTCATGTGTGACTCGTTCCTGCATTTACTGTTTTCAAAAAATAATGATAGCTGTTTGATTGGTGTTCATCAGTCCTCATCTGCTTCGTTAAAGCTGACTAGAGCCATCTACAGATCACAGTCGTTGAGTAGATCTACTGCAGTGGCAGGATTTAGCCAACTTACCAAACCGCAGTTTGCAGATTCTGCTGTTGCATGCTAGTGTAGACAATCTCTTTGAAGTTGGAATCCCTAGGGACAAGTTTGAGAGGGTGCTGAGTTGCTTCAAATAGTATCATATTTAACACCAGAAAAAATCCATTGTGAAGGAGCTGGCAGCTCTGTACTGCTGTGCTGACATGCTTTTTCTGAGAGAGTAGAATTTCGATAAAAGGACAGAATAACAATGTGCCGTATTGATTTAACGTGGAAGACAACAGTGATTCTTGCATTTTTGTTTTGTTTTGTTTTCTTGTTGATCCTTTACGCGTGAGCACTGTTTCCCTATTTTTCCACTGTGAGCCCAGACTTGGATTAAATCACATGGGAAGCTAAGTTCCTGTATTAACTTCAGCTCCCTTTTGAAAGCATCAACTCAAATGATAGAAGCTCATCAAACTTCAGCTTCTAAATGCTCTGGCAGGCTTGGCTAGTCAACTTTCATCATTTCAGGGCTCCAAGCTTCATTGCTTGTTGGTAGGTATAGGAGACACAGTTCACGGATATCAGGTTTCAATGGGAA
>NW_021703776.1:71271784-71314284 GCF_005190385.1 Monodon monoceros | reverse complement strand
ATATACTTTAGAATATATTTATAGCTCTTCCTGAGGACTCTGATATTTTCAGGAAGCATTAAGCCCCTACACATTATTTATGATTTGAGCTAAATTTGAAACGGCTAAATTAGTGAGAAGGTAAATTTAGGTCCCTAAATAAAAGTGTCCTTTGGTTTCTCATTTTAATTGTCCTAGATTGCACAGGAAATATTAGTACTAGCTTAGGCTTCTCTTAACTAAGTGTAGAGTAGAGTAATTTGCCAATGCAATTAATTTAGTAAAATAGCCAATCAGGAAAATTCTTTTCCAATTCTATAATTTTTCTAAGGATCAGGTAGTTTTATATGAACTAATTGGAAAATAAACACCATATTTCATTTTGTCAGGTTAAACTTTGGGGAAAGTGAGATGACCAGAATTTAGTGAAAAGCAAAAATAAACAAGCAAAACCACAGAAATATTTAACCATATGATTATTGAGTAGGAGCTAGCTACCTTCAGGCTATCGTTTGTAAAGTCTAGGACAAGTATCTCCGTATCTCCTCATAACTGCAACTCTGGTTTTCTCATTCATATAACACTAAACATAAGCTCCTGGTATAATGAATGATATGTACTACTTGCATTCTCAGTTGCTACTATTTGAATTTTATTTTCTTATGTAGAAATATATTCAACTCCTGAATGATAGCAGATAATGTTGTGATGCTGTCTTCTGAAGGAATTATGTTAGCTTTTTTTTTTTTTCTTGAGGCACGGATCAGGGATTATTCATTCAACAAACATGTATTCAGTGCATACCATGTGCTAGGCACTCTCCTCAGTACATAAGGTATATCAAAAAAAAAAACAAAACAAAAACCTCCACCCTCATGTAGCTAATATTCCAGTGAGCAGAGACAAATGGTAAACAATAAACATACCGTGTCAATTATATTGTATTTTAGAGGGTGCTAAGTGCTAAGGTAAAGGAGAAAAAAGCCAAGGAAAAGGCGACTGGAAATGCGAGGTTGTGGGATGGAGGGTGGGAGGAGGGAATGATTATTGTATTAAAATAAGAAATAAAAAGCGAGGAAATCAGCCAAATGAAAATCTAGAGGAAAAGCATTGCAGGCAAAGAGAACACCATTGGAGGGTTTGTGCAGAAGAGTAACATGATCTAAGTTATATTTTTAAAGGATTAGTCAGTTTGCTGTGTTGAGAAGAGATTATGGGTACAAGGGTAGTGACCAAGACAAGACAAAGCTTGACTAAACTTTAGACAGGTTTCTACCTGGCTCTAGGCTCCCCACTTCCCTTTTCTTAGATCCTTAACTTTAGAAAACTTGCAGTTGCAAATTCTTTCTCTGACCCTTTGAGATGTAAATCTTTCCCCAACCTCTTGCCAGTTCTACAACCCAGGAATGTCTTTCTCCAGGATCTGGGAGCCATCTCTTTGAAATATAATCATCAAGAAGATGGTGTCCCTATCTCCCAGTCTCTGTGGGAGGGTAGGAGCCTAACTTGGATAAGCACCAATTAGCAAATACAGATGACCTAATCACATTGACAGCTTCCCCCCTAAGGTTCTTCAAGGCTTTTCCACTAGCTCATTCTAGTGCTTAAAAATTCTTTTGCCTTTTGTTTCAGCAGAGTTGAAGTTGAGTTCAGTATTCTTCCCTATTGCAATAGTCTTGAATAAAGTCTTGTCTTTAAATAATTTTCAATGAAATTTTTCTTTTATAATTCAAGCAGGAAGATCTATTAGGAGGCTCTTAGGTTATCTAGGTAAGAGATGATAGTGGCTTAGACGTGGGTGATAGTAGTCAGAATATACTTTAAAGCTAGTCTTTACTCAGAATTGGCTGGCAGAAGGGATATAAGGAGTCAGGTATATCTCCTGCAAGGATTTTGGCCTCAGCGACTGGAAGGAAGGGATTGCTATTGCTGTGATGAGGTGGGTTATGGATTAAGCATGTCAGCATGTTTGTCTGAACTCACCTTGATTTCTTGTACAATTGAAGGAAAGTATTTAAAGTATTCTTGCCATTTTTGTTCTAGAGGAAGAAATGCATTGCTTTGAGTGACTCATAATGCTTATTTTTTATTAGATTTAGTGTCAGGAATAATTTTATTTAGTTAACTTTTATTGTGGATAAACATCACGTGTAAGGCTGGAAAACCCACCAGCCAGCTATGTTTCAAAGGAGAGCTTAAAGAACAACTTATTTACCAAAGCAATAAAGAATGTGCTTGTGACAAGGGTAACAGAATTCAAACAGAGAGTTTTGGTGGATGATCTCTGGAGGCCAGGGCTGATGATAGAGATGATGTTACAGAACTGGACTTCCTGACAACAGTGGGGATATTAAGCAGTTACTACTAGAAGGAAGCTGGGAGCAATTATTGTGATGTGTAGCAAAGTTGGTGTAGTAACCAGAGCAGTATGACCTGCAAAGAGCACAGTGCTCTTAGGGGCAAGGTTGATGAACAGCCAACAAGAGTGATGCTTAATTTATATAACTGAGAGAAATCAAGGATAGCTCATCAGGAGGCTGAAAACCTGCCATAATGAAAAGGCACAAGCTCTTGCCAATTTTCAGACTTGAGTTGGAGCTCAGACCCAGAAGCCACTGACTGAAGAAGCCGAGTCCCACAAGGAAGGAATCTGTAACCCGTGACAAGTGTATGTGGAAATGATTCTCTCAGTTCTTCACGAGGCATCCATAGCCATTTACTCAGGTCATTGTACACTGGGGAAATGAGAAAACAAGATATTTTGAGGACTGTTGGACACAGGGTCTGAATACACATTGATTTCCAACGATCTGAGGCATTATAATGGGTCCCCTGCTGGAGTGGGGGCATATGTAGGTCAGATAATAAACTGAACTCTGTCATATATCTGACTCACAATGGGTCTACTAGGTGTATGAACCCACCTCATGTTTATTTCCTAATTCTCCAAATGTGTAACTCCAAATGTATAACTTGGTAGTTGTCAGAACCCTCGCGTTGGGTCCTTGGCTTATGTGTGGGGTTAGAGCTATCCTAATGGGAAAGGCCAAGAGGATACTTTTATATCCTAGACATCACCCCCTTGGCGAAAATAGTAAATTAAAAGTATATTGCATTTTTGGAGAGTGGCAAAGATTAGTGCCACATCTTAAGACTTAGAGGGGTGGTGGTAATCATACCTCATTTAACGCACCACTCTGACTCCTACAATAACCAGCCGGGTCATGGCAGATAAAAAGACGGCTGTAAACTCAAATGCAGCTGCTGTGCCATATGTGGTATTTTGTTGCACCAATTGTAGCTGCTGTACTATACCGTATGTGGTATTTTTCCTAGAGTAGATTAACACAGCCTCAGATACATGATATGTAGTCATTGATTTGGTGAATGTGTTCTTTTCTTTATCACCATCAGGAAAGAGAATGAGATAGAAATAGTATCTGTATTAGTCTGCTCAGCTTCCATAACAAAATACCACAGACTGGATGACTTAAACAACAGAAATTTATCTTTTCACAGTTCTGGGGGCTGGAAGACCAAGATCAGGGTTTCAGTAGGGTTAGTTTCTGGTGACACCTTCCTTCCTAACTCTTTTCACTGTGTCCTCACATGGCTTTTCCTCTGTGTGTGCACACTCCTGGTGTCTTTTTCTCTTCTTATAAGGACACCAGTCCTATTGGATCAGAGCCGTATCCTTATGACCTGGTTTAACTTTAGTTACCTCCTTAAAGGCCCTATCTCCAAATACAGTCACTTTGGGGGTTAGGATTTCAAAACATGGATTTTGGGAGGACACAATTCAGCCCATAGTAGTAGCCATTTATGATCTTTCCCCAAGGCTATGTTAAGACTTCCATCCTTTGTTGTAAAATAGTCTGATGGGTTCTGAACTGTCTTCACATTCTACAGAGAAAGACACTAGTTAACTATATGAAGTGCATCATATTAATTAGACCTGACTATCAAGAAATCACGAGTACGTTGGAGGCCCATGCGTGGTAAGCACATGTGCTCGAAAGGTTAAGAGGTAAACCTTACAAAAGGATCCACCACATCGATGAGATGTTTAGGGATCCCTGGTGTAGGGCATGGCAGGACATCCCCCCTAATAAAGCACAAATTATTGCATTTTTCATTGCTAGGAAGGAAGCACAATGCTTGATAGGCTTTTTTCGTAAGGTTCAGAAGGCATAAAATTCCACACTTGTGGAATATTGTTCCAACCAACGTGTTAGGTGACACAGATGGTTGCCTTCTTTGAATGGAGCCCAGAGCAGAAAAGTGGTCTGCAGGCTGTGGTGCAAGAAGCCTTGCTGCTTGGACCATATGGCCTTTGTGTTATTGGAGGTATCTTCGGTGACAAAAGTTACCACGTAGACTTCATGGCAAGTTACAGTAGGAGAATCACAATGTAGATCTCTAGGATCTGGAGCAACATCATGCCATCTGCATCAGAAAACTATGAACTGTTAGAAAAACATCTGGAATGCTAGTGGACCATAATAGAGATGGAGCATTTAACTGTAGGGTATCAAGTGTTCATGCAGCCTGAACTGTCCAACATGAGCTGGAGTTATCTCAGACACACACAGTGATAAGGACCAGAAGTAATCCATTTTAAGTTGGTAGTGATGCATTAGAGGTTGTGCACAAGCAGGGCTAAAACACACAAGTAAGCTAAATGAGCCTGTGGCCCAAAAACCCATATCATCATCATCGCCTCTGCACAAGTGCTTCTTCCTCAGTTCATATCCATGACAGCATAGGGGAGGGAGGTGCCTTATTACCAGCTGATGGAGGCAGAAAAAGGCCAGGTTGGGTTCATAAACGTGTATGCAAAGTAGAAAACGGATTGCTGCTCAACTTCAGCCCCAGTCACAGGTGGACTGGAAGACAGTGCTGATGAGAAGTCATCACTGGGCAGAGCTTTGGTTGGAGAATCGTGTAATTCACTTTGTGGGAAAAAAAGAAGTAACTTGAGATTTAAAAAAGTATTCATGGTATATGCTCAGTAGTGCACAATGTTCATTGAAGCACTATTTACAGTAGCCAGGACATGGAGCCAACCTAAACGTTAATCAACAGATGAATGGATAAAGAAGATGTGGCACATATGTACAATGGAATATTACTCAGCCATAAAAAGAAACGAAACTGAGTTATTCGTAGTGAGGTGGGTGGACCTAGAGTCTGTCATACAGAGTGAAGTAAGTCAGAAAGAGAAAGATGAATACCGTATGCTAACACACATATATGGAATCTAAAAAAAAACAAAAAGGTACTGATGAACCTAGTGGTGGGGCAGGAATAAAGACATAGAGAATGGACTTGAGGACATGGGAGGGGAGGGGGAAGCTGGAGCGAAGTGAGAGTAGCATCGACATATATACACTACCAAATGTAAAATGGTTAGCTAGTGGGAAGCAGCTGCATAGCACAGGGAGATCAGCTCGGTGCTTTGCAATGACCTAGAGGGATGGGATAGGGAGGGTGGGAGGGAGGCTCAAGAGGGAGGGAATATGGGGACATATGTATGCATATGGCTGATTCACTTTGTTGTACAACAGAAACTAAGACAGTATTGTGAAGCAGTTATACTCCAATAAAGATCTATTAAAAAATATTCATGGACTCATGAGCAGAGGCAAATGACTTTGCTGGTTGGTCAGTAGCCTAAAGGGAGAGAAAAAGGAAAGTTTGGGACACAGAGGACTAGGAGAGAGCCTGTAGATGGATCTTTGGGAATGTGTATAAAGTGTAAAGATTTTGGCATCATATGCTAATGCTCACCAGAGAGTATCCATACGTAAGAGGACTAAACAAACAAGTAGACAAAATTACTTGCCAGTCCACATTTGCCAGCCTCTGTCATTATCAGTATTCCCCAGTGCTTGTGCAATGGGATCAAGAATGGAGTAGCAATAGAAGTGGGTGTGGAGGATAAGCTTGGGGTCAGGAGTGTGGGATCACACTCACCAAGGGTGATATAGTTTCTTGTGCTTATTAAAGTATAATCTATTAACAAGAAAATAATACAATATTGAGACCTTGATATAGTCCCAGCCCTCAAGGAAATCAACAAGCCTCTTCGTAGCTAGTGATTATAATAGAACACTTAGAACACTTCTACCGTGGAAGGGGCAGGGTTTATTTAGTCTGGAATTGACATATCTTCTGCATATGTGTTTATCTTTCCTATAATGTCACCTCCCATTATATAAGGCCTCACAAGGTGTTTGATCCACTGACATGATTCCATGTAATATCTCCTTAGAGTAAGGGATTACAAAGAATGTATAACAGTGAGCATGTAACCACGTGATTCAGTGGTCCTTTATATACAGCCAATCTGATAGAGTGATGGTACCACCTTTGAAGGGGCAGCTAAGGTATTGTCTTACAGATGATACCTGCAAAGATGGGTCTCCATCCTCAAGAATGTAGTATAATTCCTAAGTCGGCAATCATTATTTAATGTGGTGTCCCAGTAGGTAGATGTAAGGTTTCTCTTATATGACAGAGGCAGAGAAGAATACACATGGCACCCAGTTGATCCACTGACAGGCCCTTCTCACACTTTTCTGTCTAAATTTGCTGGTAAATGGACAAGTGCAGCAGCCACAGCCTGAGAAGAGCATTATGAAAAGAATCTAGAATTTTGGGGATGAGGGTCTGGGTCACTCCACCATGTATGTCACCTAGACCAGCAGTGGTGCTGGCTGAGAATGAGGGGGATCTAGAATGGGTAGTAGAGGAAAAAGACAATAAGTACAAGTTGTAGCCTTGGGACCCTTTCCAGTGACAGGGACTATATTTCATCCCACTAACTGTTGTCTTAAGTTTCCCCAGAAAAGAGAGCAACCATAATCTTGGAGATGGGGTTTCCAGATGGGATGAACTTACTATGTAAAGCAAATGGGTTTGAGTGGTACAAGAGGTAGCCTGTGGTTTAGTAAATGCTCTGATGTGTCTGCCAGATCCCTCTTCAGGACTTAGGCACTAATTCCTCCAGCTGTGGGGAATGTCAGCTGCAGATAGCTTTCTAGGGAATTACTGTTGGGTGATGGAAGATGCCTCACACGAGATTTTACCCGCAGGCAAGACTGCACCGAATGTCCAAACTATCCCATGTAGGGAACAGAGACTTAATCCACCAATTTAAGTCCACTTAGCATGGCCACCGTAACTCTACAGCTCCCTGTAAAATGGACTGATGCTTTATTTCCCCCAGCTGCGTTGCAGTTCAACTAATCCTTCTCCCCAGTCATGTTTCCCTTACTTCCTTACAGGTTTTGTTTCTAAAATGACTTTCTGGTAAACTTTCTGCATGTGTTCTCCTCAGAGTGTGTTTCCTTAGGAACCCAGATGAAGACACTGATAATTGCATTCAAACAACAAGTCATTTAGCTTTGCTTGATTGGGGTCTTAATATGAATGTATTCTTGCAGTTGGCATTCCTTTGTGCCTTCTTTCATTTAATATCATATTACTGAGATTCATCAATTTTGATACATATAGTATTTCATTTATTTTCACTGCTGTATAGTACCCAAAGAATGTGTATACTGCAATTTATTTATTATTTCTTCTATTGATGGATATTTGGTTGTTTCCATTTTTATTTTGATATTATAAACAATGATACTAGAAGTATTTTTGTACCTGTGTTTTGGTGTACATGAGAGTTTCTATAGAGTATTGTAACACTCATTTTGCTTGAAGAACAATAATTTTGGGTTCAGATTGACAAGCAAACTATGAAACCCAATAGGTTTCACCCATCATCAAATTTATGCAGATTTTAGAAAAGATAAAGGCAGTCAACAAAGCATATATAGAAACAGGATAGCAGGGACCCCATTACTTTCAGAAGTTGCTTCCCATGCTGTTAGTCACTTTGTACTAAGAGAACATGTAGTTAGAGAAGATGAGGCTGAATGTATGTGGACCACTTAAGATCATGATAACCATCAGATTTGAGTCCCATCATCATTTATACCTTGATAGTCGTGTAACCCCCTAAGTGATATGTGACTGTTTCATCCTTTTGTGCAGCTGCATGTCAGTTGTCTAATCTCAATGACCACGTGCTTTGCTCAGTACGTAGCAATGTCATCAGGACTGTTTTTCACCCTGGACCCTGTTCCTTTTATATATTCCTTGTGTTAGTGTTGCAAGGGATTTGAATAAGGGTATTTGCCAAAGACACATCTGATAAAAAGACTGTTATCTAAAATGACAAAGAACTGTTAAAACTCAACAATAAGAAAACAACCTACTAAAAAATGGACCAGAAGACATTAACACCAAAGACATTATCACCAAAGAAGATGTACGGATAGCAAATAAGTATATGAAAAGATGCTCCACATCATATGTCATTAGGAAAATGCAAATTAAAACAATGATGAGGTACCATTAAACACCTATTAGAATGCCCCACATATGGAACACTGACAACACCAAGTACTGGAGAGGACATAGAGCAATCGGAACACCCATTTATTGTTGGGAATGCAAAATAGTACATCGACTTTTTGAAGATAATTTGGTGGTTTCTTCTATAACTAAACGTACTTTTGCCATATGATCTAGCACTGCTTGGTATTTCCCCAAAGGAGATGAAAACTTATGTCCACACAAAGACTTGCATATGAATGTTTATAGTAGCTTTATTAATAATTGCCAAAACTTGGAAGTAACCAAGATGACCTTCAGTAGGTGCTTAGATAAATAAACTGTGGTACATCCAAACAATGGAATAGTATTCAGCACTAAAAAGAAATGAGGTATCAAGCCATGAAAAGACATGGAGGAAGTGTAAATGCATATCACTAGGTGAATGAAGCCAATCTGAAAAGGCTAACTGTATGATTCCATCTATATGACATTCTGGAAAAGGCAAAACTGTGGAGTCAGTAAAAAGATCAGTGGTTGCCACAGGCTGGGGAGGATGAATAGGAGAGCATAGAGGATATTTAGGGCAGGATCTTCCCTTCAGTTTTGCTTCAGCCTAAAACTACTCTAAAAAATGAAGTCTTAATAAAAAATTTAAAAGGAGTGTTTTCTTTTTGCAGGGGGTGATGTGGAAATAGAGAAGCATCTACGTTTTGTTATGTTAGACCTCTGTGTGTGTGTATCAGGGGAAGGAGAGGGAAGAGGATCTTAAACTATGAATTCAGTATCTCTAATTTTTTTTATTACAAGGTTATTAAGGTTTTCTACTTTCCCTAAATCAATACAGCAAGTTTTATTTTTCCAAGAATTTATCTACTCTGTATTTCCAAGTTTATTGGAATAATTTTGTATAAGATAGCCTCAGAGTATCTTTTAGTTCTTGCATTTTGCATGTGAGGTAATTGTACAGACCTTGCATTTCCTATCAAAGACTCTCACTCAAAATTTTTACTTAATAAAATTTATAATCAAAATAAATATTTTAATTAACCTAATTAACTATACTTTAAAAGAAACCTATAAAGGAATAATGCTAATTTATCCATTAATAATAATTATTATTATTGATAATTTTGTGTAAATTTTAACCCAATATTGTTTTTAGTACATACCATGCACTCCTAATCCTGGAATATAAGAATTTAAAAATAAAACTAAAAACTTTGAGAACAATGTTGGCAGATGCCAACTGATGTCTACTAGTAGTAAAAAAGAAGAGACTTTTGCCAAATTCCAGTGACTTTTGTAGTAAATATGCTCGTTAGGCACACAAATACAACCAAATGTGTGGAAGAAGTTGCATGTCTCTCACAGTTTTATAAAGGGCTGTTCATATCTCTTTCTTCTCACACTAGCCACAGGCAAATTTCTCTGAGCCCAAACTAAAGCATTTACTATTCTGTTGGAGTCCCAGAAGGTATCCATTCTGAGACACAAAAAAGATCTTAGAAAATTCCTCTCATGATGCATGAGAATATAAACGCACTGTGAAAAAATTCAGATTGGTGGCTTACAGATAGACATTCTTAGCTATGCATGTGTTACTTTGCTTGTCCTTCCCTCATTGCCTATATAAGAATGATGTGTAATAAAGTTCTAAAAAAAGACTAGATACATGAGATACAGTATTTCTTAGATTTCTAGAAGACAGCAAAGTCAATGCATATTAGGATTGGTTCTTAAATTTTAAATATATTTTCTAGGAGAAAGAAGTTCTAAAAATCTTAATTGGATAAATTACTGATTGACTTAGTCAATGCTTATGCCTAGTAAAATTGTAATATCGAGGGACTGATAAAATCTGTATCCATACATGAGAGAGGTTAATCTTTCATAAGTTGCCATTAAAGTATTTTGCAATGGAGATATGGCAACTGGCTCAGTTTTTTTCAGTGACTTTCCCATGTTTGTTCTAAAACTTTCATTTTGTATATTAATTTTGGAAAGGTCACTTCTAGTCTCCTGATTTACCTACCGATAATGTGGCAAAATCCAATTCTGTATCTGTTGTCAACATTCACTATTTTTATTAGGAAATATTATGGAGGAGTGATCAGAGTATGGGCAGTGAGAGTGTGGGAGAGGATGGGGACCATTAGTATGTAGTGAATTAGCAGTGGAAAGTATCTTGTGTAGAAAGGCATCATTAATAAGATCCTGTTCATTCATTTAACTTATTTAGTGCACTCCTGATGGAAGCCAGGTATTGTGCTAGGTCTGGGGTTATAGTGATGAGCTAAAGCAAGCGTAGTCTTGGCTGTCATGTAGCTTACAGCCTAACAGAGGATCATTGTTTGAATGATCACACAAAATTACAGAGATAAGTGCTCTGAAGGACAGAAGTGGGATACTATTAAAGTTAAAACAAAAGAATGTAACCTAGACTGTGGGTTCAGGGGATGTTTTCATGAGAACATTAAACTTGAGCTAAGATATGAGTGATACGTATGGATGCACAAGGGGAAATTTGTTGAGTGGAAGAGAGAACCTTCCAAGAAGAGGGAAAAGCACATGGAAAGACCCTGTGATATGCAGGACACTGATGGAAAGTTTTTTAAGGCCAGAACGGGGGGGAACAAAGAGAGCGTCTCAAGATAAGGCTTGAGAAACAGGCAGGAGCCACACCACACAGGGCCTTGTGGACCAGGTGAGGGATTTTAGCCTTTATCCTATGACAAGTAGGAAGCTGGTGAAGACTTTTGCTACATCTTCATGTGATAAGTTAGTGTACAGGCCATGTTGCTGTAACAACAACAAAACCCTAATGCACTGGTTCAGATAAGATTGAAGTTTGTTTTTTTCATTTTTTTGGGTTTTTTTTCTCTTGTCTATAAGAGTCCGAGGCATGTAGGCAGCTCTTTTCCAAGGAGCCATGCATTGACCCAAGCTGGTGAGCCACTCTGCTATGCTTACATTATTGCTTCCTTGGATCCTCCAGATTTCTATTTCTAGTGTGTAAGAAGGGAGAAGAAAAAGTTAAGGACAAAGGTCTTTGTCTTTAATGAGAGGCACGTAATACTTCCATCACATTATGTTGACCTGGACCAAATCACATGGGTAAAATACTAATTTTCTGTAAAGATTATTTTCCTTGCAAACTGTTTAATGGCTATTATATAGGCATTTACCTAAGGATGGCTAGGAGCAGGGAAGATATAATAAGCATTTTTAAAATGTTCTGAAGCACAGTTTAAAAATGGATGACAAAAATGTGAGTTAATCAGGAAACATAGCAACAGTCAGGTGTTGACAAGTTCCAATAATTTACAGTGCCTTTTCTGAAGAAAGCCTTCACTGTCAAGTGTGATTTGACTAAAGTTCAGTTACCATCTTTTACACACAACTTAGAAAAAGTGTGCATCCAAAACTGACATATCGATGAAGCCTTGACATAGAGAGTTATCAACAAGACAGCTACCAAACAGGATTTGGGGTGGACTACAGGAAAGAGTTCAAGTTTCTTATTAGTTTGACTGAAAAATATCTTGGTTTCAGTGAAAGCAGATTTGGGAGAAAAGATAATGAGTTCAGTTCACTCACCAAATTCAACAAACAATTCCTAAGTCCCCGTGCCGAGTTGCTGGAAATACAATGATGAAAAAGACAATTGCTGGAATTACAATGATGAAAAAGACAATTTCTGGAAAGATAGTTGTGTAATTAATTGTGATGGTGGGTAGTTATAATAAGAGATATTCATGATATGATGGCTAAATAAAATAGAAAATAATAAACTGTATTAAAGAGGGCAATTTATATTGCAAGGAGGAGAATATGGTTAATTTGAATCATTAAATATGAATTACAACTTGTCCAATAGACAATGAGAAAGCATTTATCCAGAGGGAATTACATGGGTTAAGTTGGAAAGATTAGAAGTATGAAATATCATTCATTCATTTGGCAAATATTTATTGCATGTCTACTATGGAGTAGGAACTGTTTTAGTTCTCTGGAGGTATAATGGGAATAATATGGTAAAAAAATTCTCTAATTTCATCGAGCTTATTATCTAGTGGGGGAGACATAGAATAAGCAAATAAACTAATAAAATATGAGGAGAAGTACTATGGAGAAAAGGAAAACATGAAAGGGAAAGAGAGATTACTGTGTGCTGTTTGCGTGAGAAAAAAATGATGATATTTTTAAGTAGAGCATTTGGATGGAGTAAGTATAACTCATAAGGTGATGTTAGAGTAGATACCTGAAGGAAGGGAGGAAGCAAGCCATACAGTTATGGGGTGTGTGTGTGTGTCTGTGTGTGCACACGTGCTGGTGGTTATGGGGTTCATAGGAAGAGATAATAGTAAGTGCAAAGTCTCTACGCCACGAATGGCTTCAGGTACATTTAAGGAATAACAAAAACACTATCATTGAAATGGAATGAACAAGAATGAGAATGGAAACATTGAGTAAGGTGGGCCAGAAGGAGTCATATCATGTAGGGCCTTATAGGTGATTGTTCAAACTTTGCCTTTTGCTCTGAGTGTAATGGGAAGCTATTGTACCATAGGAGTGACAAGTTTAGTTTAGGATTGAAAAGCTTCTCCCTGGCTGCTGTGATAAGAATATATTCAGAAAGCAAGGGTGGAAGCAAAGAATCCATCTAGAAGGCCACAAGAACAGTAACAATCCAATATGGCCTGTTTGATAAACTACACATTAAGATGCATGAAAAGAAGTGATGAGAGATGAACTTAGAAAGGTAGGCTGAGGCCAAATAACAATGACTCCTGCATGCCAGGCAAAAGATTTAGATCTGGTCTAGTACAATTAGGAACTATTCCAGGATTTAGAAAAATAAAACTGTGATCAGCTGGCACCAGCCACAAATTAATCCAAGCTCTGGACTGTCATCCATGCTCTCAGTATCTCTGTTTCTCTCTTTATGTGAGCCTCTTTTTCACATTATCTGCTTTCTTTATTCTCTGAGAAACATAGCTGCCAACAGACCCTGACCTCAGATCTCATACTTTCAAAATTAGTGTAACTGATCTCCATCTCTTCAAAATTTAAAAGAAATAATGGAGTATGTATGTGATTGGTCTTACACCAAGGAGCAGTCTTCTAATGGGAAGGCTCTACTACAAGCACATGTTAGAAGTTCTGCTTCTTTTTTTTTTAAAATAAATTTATTTATTTATTTATTTATGGCTGTGTTGGGTCTTCGTTGCTGTGCAGGCTTTCTCTAGTTGCAGGGAGCAGGGGCTACTCTTGGTTGCGGTGCGTGGGCTTCTCATTGCAGTGGCTTCTCTTGTTGCGGAGCATGGGCTCTAGGCGCAGGCTTCAGTAGTTGTGGCACGCGGGCTCAGTAGTTGTGGCTTGCAGGCTCTAGAGCACAGGCTCAGTAGTTGTGGTGCACGGGTTTAGTTGCTCTGCGGCATATGGGATCTTCCCGGTCCAGGGATCAAACTTGTGTCCCCTGCATTGGCAGGCGGATTCTTAACTACTGCACCACCTGGGAAGTCCTGCTTCTTCTTAGGATCTAGTAAGCAGGAAGGAATGTCACATCAATCCCCAACAATGAGAAAAAGCTACATAAACTACAAAGTATAACTTTTTTTAATCCATTAGAGATCTGAATGACAGGGAAACAGAGTAGCCAGAAATCCAAGGATGAATATGCTCTTTTAAGAAGAGAGAGGATGCACAGATGATCTTACCTTTGCCAGGGTATTAGAAGAACTGTGCTGACGGCCATACAAATGGTTAAGAAGAAATCAGTTAAATTGTTACCAAATTTCTAAAGACAGAGTGTGGCTAGCGTGATAATATAAAACCCTTGTGAACCCTAGACACAAGGGGATTTTGTGCAAACTCACAAACTCTTTTCCAAGACCTCTACTAGGTGTTAATGGGAAAGATTGGGAGCAGGACAAGACACTAGAGAATGTTCCCTTCAGTACTGCAGCCAATGAGAAAGGATTATCTACTGCTGCAGGAAAGGAACAAAACCCCACTCTCCACCGAGGAACTTCTCTTGAACAGAGCAAAATGTTTAAGACAGAGAGAGGGAGAAGAAGAGAAAGCTCAAAGTAGAAAAAAATCCTTGAATAGACAATGGCTAGAAATTTCCCGCAAATAATGAAAGATATCAAGCCACATACCCAAAAAACTTGAGCACCTCTAGCAGGTTGAATATGATCATACACACACACAAGAACACATGAACACACACACACACACACACACACACATCTATTTAGGCACATCATATTCAGCTGCTAAAAACAAGAGATAGAAAGGAAATTACAAAGGCTGACAGAGTAAAAATGGTACAACATATAAAAAGAGAAGAATTATATCAGACTTCTTGTCAAAAATAGAAGCTGAAAGAACAATAGAGTGACATTTTTTAAAGTACTGAAGGAATAAAAAAGGTCAACCTGGAATCCGATACTTAGTAAAAATTTCTTTCAAAATAAAAGCTAAATAAAGAACCAAATGTCAGAGATTGTCATACTGTATGAAGAGCAAGATCCAGCTGTTGGCTGTCTACAAAACACAGTTTACTTTCAAACACAAATAAGTTGAAATTGAAAGTATGGAAAAAGATATATGGTATAAACGATAACTGTAAGACAGTGGGAGTGACCATACTAATATTGGATAAAAATAGATTTTAATGTAAGAAATATTACAGGAGACAAAGATAAGTGTTTCATAATGATAAAAAGGTCAATATATCAAGAAGATATAATATATATATATATATACACCTTATAAAATATATATATACCTTATATGTTTTGTAAAAAGCATAAAACAAAAACTTATGTAATTTAAGGGACAAATAAACAATGATTATAGTTGTTTATTTGTCCCTTCTCATACTCACTTCTTGGTAATTGTTAGCATGACTAAACAGAAAACTAATAAGAATATAGAATTAAACAACACTGTCAACATCTTGATAGAACATTCCACCCCATGGCCCATAAAAGAAAAAATATATATACACTGTGGATTTCATCAGATTTTAAACACTTGCCTTCAAAGATGGTCATTAATAAAAGGAACAGACAATATTTTCACATACTGAGAAAATATCTGCAAATCATATATCTGTTAAGTACTGTATCCAGAATATATGAAGAACTTTGTGACTTAATAAAAAGACAAACAATCCAATAAAAATTGGGCAAAAGATGTGAATAAATACCCAAGATGATATATGCATGGGGAATAAACAAATGAAAAGATGCTTCACATTGTTATTGAATAGGGAAACGCAAATTACAACACAAGATAACACTACATACCCACTGGAATAGCTGCCATCCAAGAGACAGACAATATTGTTGTTGAAGATACAGAGAAACTGATCCTCAAACATTATTGGTAAGAAAGTAAAATGAGACATAAATTTGGAAAGAGTTTGATAGTTTCATACAAAGTTAAACATGTATTTATTATAGGACCTAACAATTCTACTCCTGTGTATTTACCCAAGAGGAATGAAAACATATGTCCACACAAAGACTTGCATTTGCATGTTCATAGCAGCTTTATTTTTATTAGGCATAAACTGGAAACAATCTAAATGGACATCAACTGGTGAATAGCTAAACAAAATGTGATATATCTATACAATGACATACTACTTAGTAATAAAAATGAACCACCTACTGATAGAAGCAGCAACATTATGATCCTCAGTAATATTATGCTAAGTGAAAAAAGCCAGAATTAGATGATTGGCATATTTGTATGATTACATTTATATGAAATTTCTTAGAAAAGGTGATGTTATAGATACAGAATGCAGATTAGCGGTTTACTGGGGATAGGAGTGGAGGGAGGATTGATCGCAGTTGGTCATGTGAGAGAATGTTTTGGATAATGGAAGTGTTCTTAAGCTAGACTGTGGTTATGATTGATGACTGTATAAAGTTACTAACATTTATTGAATTGTACACTTTAGATGAACTTTACAGCATGTTAATTATACCTGAAGAAAGCTATTAAAGAAAAAAAATTTTAAAGGCCTTTGGTGAGGGGTTATATAATTCTATTCAACATCATTTTCTTGTCTTCTCTCTGGCTTGGATGAGGTATTTTCTTAGATGCATTTCTGTATTGCAGAGGGACAGGGTCAATCATTTTTCTCCCTCTACATCTCTCCCTTTTTAAATCAAAAGGGCAGATCACAATAAAATAAGCTAAAATAAGAACTGATCCAAGTATTAAATTTAGAAACTGTAGATTTTGGTCAGCATATATTCAGCCACTTTTCTGTAACCTCTATATCTATCTATCTTAAAACTGAACAAATAATGATGGCTTTGAGAAGTAAACTATTGTCAACCATTAGTGAGAAAGTCATATGAAGTTAAATAGCTGCTCTTAACCAAAATAAGGAAACATGGTCAGGTTTTCCAGAGATACATGCCTATAAATGCCTATAACATGGATAGAAATCAAATAGGTTTATGAGTTGTCACATTAGTGACAAATTAAATTAATTCTGATAGTTCTTATCTCCATTTGTCTAGTATTTGAGACTTAACAGTATGTGTATTCAGAATGAGTCCAAGAACAAGCTAAAATTTTATCATGTAAAAGACGTTGCTGTCACATGATTAACTTATTTACCTCTATATAAGTGAAAGGCCGCACAGTATGAAAATGTGAGATGAAATAGATAATCAAAAGGTCATCCAGTTAGGATAGGGAACAGGTTATATAGGGGAATAACAGAAGTTTGGCTATAAAAATTTTTGAGCCAGGTAATAGAAAGTTTTGAGTTCTAGGATTTTATTTAAGAGCTATAGTCTACTTTCAATAGGGGAGTAACAAAGTGAAAGCAGTATTTTATGTTAAATAGTGTTGTGCAAAAGAACTGAAGTGATTGGAAAATGAAGAATGAAACATTAAGATATTATTTTTATTACAATAAACCAAGCATAGCATAGTAACTAGGAAAATGGCATTGATGATGAAAAGAGCATTAAACACAGTTTTCAGTTGTTGAAAATTTCCTGTGTACCAAGCACTGTGTTAAAGTTTTACATTAATTATTTTAATACTTGTTCTACATTAATTATTGTATTAATTATTTTATTTTACATTAATTAATTTATTTTATATTAATTATTTTCTCATAAATCCCTTGTGGACAGTAATAAGTCCAGGACATTCAGTGTGTTGATTTGGAATCTGTCACTTAAACAAGTGAAGAATTTTCTCAATGTTCTTTAGTTGGAAAATGGTAGTAAAAAGGTACAAACTGAAGGCTTTCTTCCTATCCATATAACAAGAGCAAGGATTATTTAATAATGTATGTTGGACTGAGAAAACCCACTTCATAAATTCTGTTAAGGACTATTTGTTGGCTCTAGAATTTAGGTTGCCAATTAGGGAATCAGGAGGAACCACACTGACAACAGCAGACCCAGGTAGCAGGATAAGAACTCAGAGGTGCTGTTTAATTGCATCAAAGTACTGACACCAGCAGTGTTCATTGTAACTGTGAAACCCATCCAGTATTATGTATTTCCATTTATTTTTGTATATGATGTGCAGAATTATACAAAGATGAATCAAATGCCTGGAATGATTTTCTAATGTAGGAGTATGGATCAGACTTTAGTTTCTCTCACGTCAATGATAAAGGCTTTAATTACTGAAGATATTATGAGATGAACCTTGCAAACAGGGCTGAGATCCCAAAGCAGTGAACCATTCAGTTTCCTGTAAACTGAGTTAGAATCTTGAATGGACATTAGATATGCCTTAAGCCTTGATGATATTTAAAATTTTGTCCACCTTTGGCATAGCATTAGTTGAAACAAAGCAAACCAATCCCAATTCTTCATCAATAATTCTCTCAAATTTCAAATATTAAAATATTCTTTTATAATTAAACTAATGGGAAGGTCTGTGTGATAACAGAATACTTTAAAATATAAATTGAAATTACACCCATATATTTTACTTCTTTAAAGTGATTATTCTATCAATAATAAGTCTGTGGTCTTTAAGGCGCTACTGATTAATTCTCAGTTTAGTGGATTTAGAGGCACGCAGAAAAAGTACATCCCGGGAACTCATCAATCAGCTCAGTCACATGATCAGGAGACTCATTTAATTAATAATACCACTTCATATTCATATAGCATTTTGTAAATCTGATATCTTTAAATTTGACAGACATGCTTTATCTGCAACAAAGAAAATGATCAGAATCAAGAATAAGATTTAATGTGTAGTGCTTTAATATATGAGATCAAAGGCAGCCGTCACTTTTTTCAGAGAAAGGGAAATATGATTACCAACTTAAGTATGCTGTATATTAAATGAAATTCTGAGCATAAAGAAAGGTACTATCTGCTCAAAAGTATAATTTCTGTACTTTGAAAATCATCTCAGCAAGAATTATCTTCCTCTGTCAAATTGTAGCACTTGTCAAAATCAACTGTAAGGCATTTCAAGTGCTCTTCTGAATCAACAAAACAGATGTATAGTGAAGCGAGGTTGCAAGGAAAAGGAAATAACAGTGAACCAGATGCCCTTCAGTGCCCTTAATCTCTTCAAGCCACACTTAACATGGTTGACACGGCAGGTCTTTAGGACACGAGGGAAATACAAGGCTGATTCTTAATAATATGTAAAAATAATTTTCTTTCTCCTTTGCTGCTAGACTTTCATTCTTTCTTTATATTCTTAAATAGACCATAGACATGTAGCATGGCATTTATTTTCCTTTGGTCGTCTACTAATTATAAGAAATTTTCTTATGATGGACTTTGAGAAATTGGAAGATGAAAGTGTAGAAGTCAAAAGGAGTAATTATTTTATCACAGGTAAAATTTTGCTTTAATCAAATTATTTCTCTACCTTACTGATAAGCAGGTCTTTGTAGCATATAAGGACCAGAAGCTCTGGAGTCAGATTATGAGGCCAGCTCTTTGTGTGAGCTTGGGTAAATTAGTTAACCTCTCTATACGTTAGATGTAAAATGGATGGAATAATGTACTGACTTCATGAGGTTGTTTTGAGGGTAACGTGAGATGCCTGCTGGTAAGGCACTGAAAATGCTGCTTGGTACTTAGCACTCAAATGTGATTCTTAGATTTTTATCTCTTGTTCTTCATTTCATTAATATATGGATGCTGTGGTTCTCTCTTTGTCAAATGATAGTGACCAAATAATACTTAATAATGTACCCTAGTGAACTGTAAGAAACTACTACAAACCTGAGTCTTAGAGATTATGTTTATAATTTACGTGCATATTTTAATAGCTAACAGTGGAAATGATCTTATTAGGCTAGCTAAATATAGATATTTACATTTTTTTTGAGAATGTCATCCAAGTACAGGGTAAACATTGTTGATTGATATAGACATAAGCCATATGGCTGGCGTTTTGATTTTTGTGATCCCATCATATGCACGTTTAGCTTATGTGTTGACTTTAGAACCTAACCACTGTGTAAGATCCATTATTATGAGACCAGTGGCTAGCGGAATGAGAGTGGAAGGGTTTTCTTGGAGTCACTACAGACACCACCAACTTTGAAACACAGAACATTAGCTGGATTCCCCTTACCTTCTCTTCTGTTTCTCTGAGGATTTTAGTGAGGGGGCAATGAGGACAGAGTGGGATATATATCCATAGCTCCAGACTATGAAGGCACTACTCAGAAAGTAGGTTTTGAAAAATCTGCCACTGAGCAATGAGGAAGCAAAAACAAGGCATTACCTAAGGAACCATATCCCATTGCTACTATGTATGACTTTCCTTTCTCTACCTTACACAGTCCTATTCAACATTTAAGACTCAAATGTATGAATAAATGAGCATGTTTCCTGTTTTTCTTACCATCCCTAGTATCTGTAAGAAACTATGTCATGAATGTCTGTGTCTCCTTAAAATTCATATGTTGAAATCTTACCCCCACCCCGCAGTGTGGCTGTATTTGGAGTAAGGAAGTAATAAAGGTTAAATGACCCTGATCTAACAGGACTATGTTCTTAGAAGATGAGACACCAGAGTGCTCTCTCTCTCTGAGAAGACATGTAGGAAAGGCCGTGTGAGCGTATAGGGAGAAGGTGGCCTTCTGCAACCCAAATTTCCAGAACTCTAAGAACTTTCTGCTGCTTAAGCCACCCAGCCTGTGGCATTTTGTTACGGCAGCCCAAGCAGATTGATACAAACTATTGCATGTAACCTTGGTTGCTTTTATGGTAATTACCAAAGTATTCTCTCCAATAAGTATCTTGAGACTGGGTCCTTGTTTGTTCAGGATTAGGGTTGGCCAGTGACTTGCTGAACAAAATAGATGAATGGATGAAGCTTCTTTATTAATTGAACTTATGTGACTACTGCTAAAAAAAACTCGCTGAATATCTATTTTTTTTTAATAAATTTATTTACTTTTTGGCTACATCAGGTCTTCATTGCTGCGTGTGGGCCTTCTCTAGTTGCAGCGAGCGGAGTTTGCTCTTCGTTGTGGCGCACAGGCTTCTCGTTGCGGCGGCTTCTCTTGTTGCGGAGCACGAGCTCTAGGCGCGTGAGCTTCCGTAGTTGTGGCTTGCAGGCTCAGTAGTTGTGGCAGGCGGGCTTAGTTGCTCTGCAGCATGTGGGATCTTCCTGGACCAAGGCTCGAACCCATGTCCCCTGCATTGGCAGGCAGATTCTTAACCACTGAGCCACCAGGGGAGCCCCCATTATCTTTTGAAAGAACTGAATTAACCAAATTTAACAGAAATCTTAGATACCATTAAGTTTATCAGAAACAGGTAAAAAATAACACTAAAACCCGACAACAAATGATGTAAACAGATATATCACAAAAATGTAAATACAAATAGATACTGAGAAAAATAAACCATTTGATTTCAGGAAAACAAATAGATGAAAGTTGTAATAAGATACTCTTTTTAAAATGTTAGCAATTCCAAAGACCATTAATATTCAATATTTACAGAGAGATTATACTTCCTACAAGCTTTAGAAAATAACCTAGCAGTATACATTAGATACTTAGTTATTTATACAAGTTTGCCTATTATTTCCAATTCAAGATTCCATCCTAAGAAAATAATCTTCAAAGCAGGAAAAGTTTTGTGCTAAAATATTTGCTTTCTACTGAACTTATGTAACTCTAGAAAGGAGCATCGCAAAACCTTGTGCTTAAAGTGTGCATAACTGTCACTCATTTTAATTATAGAAATCAACACAGTTTATCTTGAGATCCTATCCTCTTAACTCAGTTGTACTTTGAGGTGTTCTTTTCCCTCTCTTGGGTCATACATATTCTTGGAAGTCTGCTGCCTAGAAAACTTGAGAAAAGCCCCCCAGTCTTTATTCACTGTGGTCACTGCTCAGGTGTCCATTGACCTATCCATGCAGTCTATTCCAAAGCCATCACTCTGGTGATTCTTATACACCTTGACCTTCAGAAATCTTCTACTGTCTCCAAGTCCTCAGCAATCATACTTCATTCTTCAAGCAGACATGAGCTTCCCATATCCATGGTCTTTGAACCTTTCAGGCATTCCAAGCAAAAAAGAAGCAGAGCACAGATTTCCATTATTTCTACAATCCAACATATCCTTTTTCAGTTTCACAACTCTCTCTGGAATCAGACCATTTTAGTCTTTCCAAACTTGTAGTTCTCTCTCCAAAAATCAGTCCAGATCCTTATACTCTGGAGGAAGAAAATCAATTAGTCTGTCTACTACCAACCTATCTACCTACCCATCTACCTCTATCTATCTATCTATCTTTCTATCTATCTATCTTTCTATCTATCTCTCTGTCTATCTCTCTTGTGCTTTCATGATAGCCTTATAGGAAAATAAGAGACTTATTCAGTAATGAGAGGTGAATGATGAGCAAGTGGAAACTGGTTAACAATGATGACTCCAGAATTCAATATGGGTGTGGCTTACAAGTAGTTTCCTTCTTATTAAGTTTGGTAACAAGCACACTTTTCACTTAGACTGCATATTTATTTCATATAGATTGTATATTTATTTGGGGAAGCTTTTTGTGGGACTTAGGGCTGATAGAGAATAGAGGAGTCCCTTTCTCAGTTAGCTCAATCCATTCTTTAGCTCCTCCACTGCTGGTATAATTATAGAATTTAAGAAATGTAGCTGGATAAGATATCCTGAGCATGATGCTAACAGGGAGTGGGGCTTAAAGAACTTGGCATTTGTACAGAGAGAGGAAATTTTAACAATCTTGTCTCCATCTCCCACTACTGTGGCCATATAGTCAATATATTTTAAATTTTATTTTGCATCCAGTGTGTTACATTTTCAAATTAATGTATGTATATTCAGTTATCTTTAGACAAAATGACTTACAAATACATGAAATATTTCAGTGTTACTTACCC
Source organism: Monodon monoceros (assembly GCF_005190385.1). Taxonomy (NCBI): domain Eukaryota; kingdom Metazoa; phylum Chordata; class Mammalia; order Artiodactyla; family Monodontidae; genus Monodon; species Monodon monoceros. The sequence continues at coordinate 71,291,495 of NW_021703776.1, read as the reverse complement.
CCCAAATTAACAATAAAGTTAATAATATATTCTCTTGGACTGGTAGTTTCTAAGACTACTTGTCTTTATTTGAATATTTAATAAATATAAACACCTGTCCTGTATAAACTGAAGTAGAATCATTGAAATATAAAATATAGACTTTATCACTGATAAATCAGTGAGAGAACTGAAGAAGCACTAGTAGGAATAGAAAGGGACATTACTGAATTACCTAGTTGTTTTTTTTTTTTTATAAGAAGAACTTTACATGTTTGTATACAAAGGAATAGCTGGGTTTTTTAAAAATGAATTTATTTATTTATTTATTTTTGGCTGCGTTGGGTCTTCATTGCTGTGCGTGGGCTTTCTCTAGTTGCGACAAACAGGAGCTACTCTTTGTTGTGATGTATGGGCTTCTCATGGCGGTGGCTTCTCTTTGCTGTGGAGCACGGGCTCTAGGCTCTCGGGCTTCAGTAGTTGTGGCTCATGGGCTCTAGAGCACAGGCTCAGTAGTTGTGGCGCATGGGCTTAGTTGCTCCGTGGCATGTGAGATCTTCCCGGACCAGGGCTCGAGCCTGTGTCCCCTGCATTGGCAGGCGGATTCTTAACCACTGCGCCACCAGGGAAGCCCCCTGAATTACCTAGTTTTAAGGGTAGATATTAATTGCTTTATTTGTTACTATACTGAATTCATATATTGATAAATTCCTGTATGAATAATTCTAATATATGAGTGTCTATACATGCTAATATGTAGCTCTCTATAGCTTGCAATTTCTATATATCAGAGTAGATCCACCGAAAAAAGTTAGGAAGAAAATACTGAATGGTTAGTATGTCTCAATAAGGATCAGTGTGTAAGCCTCAGAATAAAAAGATGAGTTAGAGCTGTTTTCTTAGCTATAATATTTTATGAATTAGTAACAGAGGTTAAAAATCATAAAACTTGTTGCAAGAACTAAATAAGAGCAATAAATTCCATCTGGTGGGAGACAGTAATGAGTATCAATGTTCTATTCAAGTATATTGCTATAACACTTTTACTCATGTAATCCTGCATCATCATCCCTTGGAATGCTTTTAGTTAGGTTTCTGAGAGTTGGTGCTCATTTTTTAATGATTAAAAATAACACAGGTATAACATAGGTATAATCGGATAACAGAATGGGCTAAACTCAATGGTGATTCAAACAAGAAGTGAATTTAATGTTCTCCAGTAAATCCCTTTGACCATGCTGTTAAATTCCCTTTCTGCACTAATGAGTCACACCTTGAACAGACATCATGGATTTCTCTTAACTATAAGAGCAGTCTTAGCTTGGCAGTTAAGCCTCAATGTCACCTCTAAGTATGTTCAGTTCAATCAAATGTAACAAATTCAATTCACACACAGTTCAAGTTTTCTCTCATTCTTAAGGCTCAAGTCTGGCTCATTAGCCCTGCCACACAGAAGGGAGGCATAGTCTATTATTTCATTCAGTTTCCTGTCTCCATCCACTCATCCCAATCTATTATGTTCTGAGTCTTGCAGAGTTAAGGTAGGAGGACTTTTAGACTTCAGTGTCTCTGAGTGTGTCACATGCTCAAATTCTGTTCTTTCCATGGAACACAGATGGGTTCTTTGTTCCCATGGAACTTCTATACTGCATAGTTCTCTAGGCGACATCTCCGCTCCGGCTCACATAGGTTCATCTCACTACTTCTTAATGTTGGTGTCCCCCTCCCATGGCAGGAAACCCTCAGGGTGGCTTGACTTGGTTAACTTTCTTCAGTATCTACTTGCTATGTAGGAAACTAGTACATCTTCTGTGTATTATACCCAGAGCGGGTGGGCTGACTCTTGCTGCCCTCTGTGTAGTCAAACTCTTGCCTTGAGAAGACTCTGGGACAGAAGCTCCCAAATTTCAAAGAATATAAGTTGAAGCTCCTAAGGACTTTTTACCGTATTCCACTTAGGTGGCAGCATGGGTGGGCCTGTGAACAAATGAAGCTTAGCAAGCATCCAGCCAGGGTAATGCCAGTTTCCCCTTCTTGTTGTCAGCATTAATTTCTAAGAGTGTTTCTTTTGGGAGCAGAAAAATCACTTAAAGGAATGGCATCCCCTGCCTTTCCCCTGGATGTGAAATGGTGTGGAAAATATCCTAGAATGCCACACTTTCTGCCAACTTTCCTCTTCAACAAAATTATGAATTCTGTTTTGTAAGCTGGATGGAATTGTGGGAATGATAGCAAAAAACCAGTTTGACTCCCTCTTAGAAAACTCAAGCATAAGGTGTCTGAAAGCTTTTTGGCCGTTCTGTTTGGAACATGGAAATACTACTTGTTGTCCTCAGTATGGGGCTTTAGCCAAAATTCCAAGACTAAGGAAAGGTCCCATTCAACATATTATGACACATGGTCTTTGAAAGTTTCAGAGAAGCACAAAAAAGAAAATTAAAATCACCAGTCATTTCTCCACTGCTGAAGTTTTTGTGTCAATGCCTATTATCCTTCTTAGCTAGATGTATGCAAATATATATGGTCAGAATAATATTTTATAGATCCTTTTGATTCTTGCTTTTCCACTTAAATTATTCAAATACAACTCATTGTTCTCATAAAGTGTACTTTTCATTGGTGCATAGTTTTGCAGTATTTTATAAAATTTGCAATCACAAGAACATTTGCATTGTTTCTGGTGTTTCCTTCTTACATAATGCTTTGTTTATTAATTAATTTATCAAATATATTTTGAGTGCCACTATGTGCCTGTCTCTGATATGTGCCTAGAATACATCAGAAAGCAAGACAAATGCAGCATAAATCTGTGAGAATAAAGGGGTAAGAGGAAACTTTCGGGGTATATATATTATATGTTTACTGTCTTGATTGTGGTGGTGGTTTCATGGGTGTGTGCATGTCAAAACTTAACAAATTTCATATTTTTAATATGTGCAATTTATTGTATTTCATTTGTACCTCTATAAGCTGTTAAATAGCAAAAAAATATAATGAGAGGAGACAGTTTTCCTAAGTTTATTTAGACATTATGGGTTAATATCTGAGAAGCCTGAGCCAAAGATCTGCTAAGAAACCAGTGGTATGTCAGGATCTGAGGTTGCTAACTTACAAGTCAAATGGAAGGAAGACTGAAAATTGTCCAGTATTTGACTTAATGCATGGGGCTGTATTTTCTTATTTCTGTCACAAAATTACCAAACACGGTGGCTTAGAGCAACACAAATTCTTTTTTAATTCTGGAGAGTAGAAATTCGAAATAAGTTTCACTGGGTTAAAATGAAGGTATCAGAGGGCCTGATTCTTTCTGAAAGTTTTTTCTTGGGGGGGTAAATATGTTTCCTTGCCTTTTGTAGCATCTAGAGACTGGCTACATTTCTTGACTCATGACAGTGTCTCAAATCACTCCAACCTCTTGCTTACATCATCCTATCTCCTGTTACTGACCTGTAGTAGTTTCTCCCTCTGCATTCCTCTTAAAAGGCCACTTGTGATACAGCATTCGGCCCACCTGGATAATACAGGCTACTCTCCTAATCTTAAAATACTTTATTTAATCACATTGGCAAAGTCCCTTTGGCCCGCTAAGGTAACATATTCACAGAATCCCAGGACTAGGATGTGAACATCTTGTGGGCAGGTGGGGGGGATATTATTTAGCCTACCACAGAGGTTATTGTAGAAATACTAAATAATGTATTTCAAGTTAAAGAGAGTTGGGAAGGGAGTGAATGAGAACAATGAAGGGAGCAGGTATAAATGATTTTGTAAGAATTTTGTTGTAAGTGGGAAAGAGAGAGAAATTGGAAGTGAGAAGATACATGAGTCAGGTGAAAGAATTTGATTATAATGGGAAATATTGAACATGTTTAAATGCTGATGGGAAAAGTCCAAAGGGCAGCAGAGGGTGAAGATAGAGCAAAGAGATAACAGATGTTCACATTTTCTGAGAACGCCAAGGGGCTGCACTGAGGAGCCAGGAAGGACTGAACATTGTCATTTACTCAGAAGCATTTGTGAAAAGATTTGGGAGTAGAATACTATAACTGTAGAAGACAGTTTCTTTTTTTCCCAATTTATTCTTGGTTAATTTTCATTATTTTTTAAAACATTTATTTATTTATTTATTTGCACTGGGTCTTAGTTGTGGCAGGTGGGCTCCTTAGTTGCGACTCCAGGGCTTCTTAGTTGCGGCTCACAGGCTCCTTAGTTGCAGCACATGGACTCCTTAGTTGCGGCAGACGGGCTCTTTAGTTGCAGCTCTCTGGCTCCTTAGCTGTGGCATGTGAACTCTTAGCTGTGGCATGCATGTGGGAGCTAGTTCCCTGACCAGGGATTGAGCCCAGGCCCCCTGCATTGGGAGCGCAGAGTCTTATCCACTGCGCCACGAGGGAAGTCCCTTGATTAATTTTTAAAAGACATTACATAATTATTTCTTTGTTTTATGGTTAGTTTTTAAATTACACTGTTTTCTTTCTCTCCCTCTCTCTCAAAGAGAATGTTAAAAACGCCAAACTATGTTTCCTAGAAATCTAAAATGAACAACAAAATTGCTGCTGAAGAAAGCTGTGGTTTTGTAGATCTGCATGATTGCTTTCCTTCATATTTTGAATTTCAATTTTTTTCTAACTTTTCACTGGTTTGAATTTTTTTGTCAGACTTTACTAAACTGTACTATCAAGTGAACTACACTGAATGAGTTATTGTTCCCCAAGGTTTACCCTTAACATTTCATATCACTATTTTTTCTTCCTCTCTTCCCATTGTCATTTCTGTGCATCCCGAATACAACAGATCATGGCTTCCACTGGGATCTCCAGGTAGAGCATTTCCAAGGTTTCCTATAATTGGTGTCTGCTATGCCTGCTCACTGAACGTTATGTAAATGATGGCAGGGACTAAGAACCCAGAGGTGTGTGTATGTGTGTATGATCCTGTATGAATGGATGTGTGTGAGTGCATTTGAGTGTGTGAATGATCTCTGTGTGTATGTTGATGTGAAGGGGATAACTGAAAGATTTTAGTAACAATTTTCAAGTCAGGATCTTCCTTACCCTGTCTAGTGTAGTGATAAATTTTTCAGTTTGTAATACAACTTTATACATCTGTTGGGCATTTATTGTTTAAAAGTCACAGTAGTAGCAGCTGTTAAGGAAAATAGTTGTTCTTAGAAAGTAAAAAATCTATTGGGAGAGTGGTTGAAAAAGGAAGGGGGAAGAGCTAAGTAACTAGAGATATTAGGAAATGTGACAGTGGCCTAGGGCCTACTTTATATTCGGTAGTCAGACACAGCCTCTCTGAGGAGGTTCCTGCTTAAGTTAAGCCCTGAATATCAGTTATCCAACCAGGATGTTGAACTGAAAGTTATATGTCATTAAGGATATTAGTATTATGGAATTTCAGAAAAGATTCTAATCTGATTTGACTGTGGGGTCCAGAAAGTTTTCAGATAAGATAAGGCATTTCAGAAAGATGGGACACAGGCAGGAAGGAACAGAGGGTGTAGGGATAAATGTAGCTGTGGGAATGAACTAAGTGATGGAGCCCATGGCAAGGAACAAAGGGGCGGCGAGTCCAGGAAACAGAAACAGCTTCATCTTGGTTGCAGCTGAGGGTAGAATTATGTGAAATAAAGTGGAAAAGGTGTTTGAGATCATATTGTATAGGGTCTTACATGGTTGTGTGGAGAATCTGTATTTAAAAGTTCACAACGTAGCAGCATTAAAAGTACAAAAGAATGACACAATTGAAATTATAATAATGAGAGCTGCTATTTATTGACGTTACTATGTGCCAAGTACTTCATATATACTATCCCTTTTTATATACTCCTTACAAAGTTGTAGAAGTTTATTATCACAGGTGAGTTAATCTGATGCTCAGCTGTGGGAAATACTCTGCCTGTAAGTCACAGTACAAGAAGGGATTTGAACTGAGGTCAGAGAAATGCCTCAAGTCAGGGAGGCCAATTAAGAATCTGGTACAATCGTTGAGGTATAAGATGTAAGGGGACATGAATTACAGTAGTGACCACGAGCCCAGAAAAGAGAAGATGCAAAGTCTATAAGATGTAGGATCATATTTGATGTAAAGAAAAAAAAAAGGAATAAATATTTTAGATTATATAATCCAAGATGATACCATGGTTATTATTTTCAATTTTAATGCTATTAATATTTTTTCTAACTATTGTTTTTAGCATTTTAAACAAAATATGTACTCAGTATATGAGATTTAAAAAATACATAATAATAGGAGAGAGGGAAAACTTTCCTAATTTCCTAACACTGCTAATGCTTTCGTACCTATTGATAATCACTGCTAATGCTTTGGTACCCTTCTGAACTTTCAAAAGTATATGCAGAGATATCTGAAGGATTCTTTTAAAAACACTTTAACATGATTATTATTGTACTGTAGGTGAAAGTTACAACCTTTTACATTGAATTACCATTGCTTTTTCATATTGTTATATAAACTTCAAAAATATTTTACCATCTGTATAATAATGGGTTTCCATTACCTTATTTAATCATCTACTTACTGTTTCCATTTAGATTGCTTCTGGTATATTTTTAAAGATAGCTTTTATGTGCAGTTTTTTGTTTTTGTTTTTTTTTGCATTCAAGATTGTATACTTAGAATGGATTTTCAGAAATGAAATTATAAAATCAAAGAATTTGGCCATTAGAAATTGTGTGAAACATACTACCAAAATACTTTTCAAAGAGTTTTGCCAATTTAAATTCATGTCAATAATTTTTGAGAACTACATCTCACTACAGTCTCAAAAGCAAGGAATATTATATTTATAACATGATATCAAAGGAGAAATTTAGGCCAGTGCTTTAAAATAATAAATGCCAGTGAGATATGTCACATCACTCTGCAGGAGTTGCAAAAAGTAGGTTGCCAAGACATGGTTAAATGACTCCTAAGTCTCTTACCACATAGAAAAAAAAAAAGTGAAGAGGGTAGATGGAGTAAAGATTGTTAAAAGGATTTTGATTTGGGGAGGAAGCTGCTAGTTTTCTGTGTATTGGACACATTTTCCAAGTGAGGTGGGACTGGGGTACCTACTCCTCCCTTTAAATCTTATAAAATAAGTTTGTACAGCACAGATGGAAAGCCCAGAATTGGGTCCTGTTCCACTGGAGGATTCAATGGACTGGACTCTGATTCCTTCCTGAGAAATCTCAAGTTTGAGAAGTCGGTTGGGTATTGAAGAAGATGTGGCTCCACTCTCTGCGTTTGTTATGGGAACTAGACAGGATCGCGTGAGAGTGAGACAAGGTGGATTTAGGCCAGAGGCCCTGGGCAGGTGTACACACTTCATCAGAGACAACCTGGAGGTGAGGCTATCTTCCTGGGCTGGTAAGTGAAGGAGGCCCTCAGATGCAGAGAGATGTATTTCTGTAGAGCTTGGTTTTACAGGAGAGAGAAGCCTAGCCTGGGTGTAGGTCTCAGTGAAAAAGGCTGCTGAAAGAAAAGGTCAAGCTTTAGTGAAGGTTTAATCATTTGCCAGCACCAGAGAGTATTTTGGTAACTTCCTGCCTTTTTTCCCCTCCAACCAGTAGTTTGGGGTCTGTCCTTTTCATCTGTGGGCAGAGCAGGAGCTCACTCCACTGAACAAATTTACAGGGACAACGAGAGATTAAAATAAAGGGAAAGGGGAGTCCTACAACTTTGTTTTCATTTATATTTATTTAGCAATCTGTGAAGTTTAAGATTTTTGACAGTTTGATTGACCAGCCATATTTCTCTTTTGAATTATCAATAAGCATATTTATTTCTTTCAATAGTAGTCTACTTAAGTTTTCAAGGGAAAAGAAGAAAACATGAATATGGCTCCTATGACATGAGTTGGATTATACAGGAAATCACGACCAGCTATTCTTGAAAATCCTTCATGCAATAAGCAAAACTTCCAATAAAAACAAGCATAAATTTGAATGGTAAATCTTTGTATTCTAATCAAATACCTAAAAATATTCTTTTTTACACTTTCTATTTGATGACTTTGTAGTTTCTGTACGTATATTGAAGTTACATTTCATCCTAGTTATAGCAAAAATAGCAAAGTGCTATTTAGAAGGGTTTGTGGCCGTGTAGGAGTCAGGTGGTGTAGTATAATGGAAAAGGCAGCAACATTTAACCACAGAAGAGCATTGTTCAGTTCAGCCCCAGTTTTGTCTCTTACTAATTATGTGGCCTTGGAAGAGTAATTTAACCTCAGAGTCTCAGGTTTTAAATATATGAAAACAGAGAGAGTTGCCATATAGAATAAAACAAGATGGTGTATGTGAGGCAGAATGGAGTAGTTTGTGTCTTGGCCTCCTACCCCCCTCTTCCCACCGCGCTCCTACCTCACGCTTACTCCTTCTATTTGTAGGGAGGGTGTCTTTGGGTGTCAAGTCAGACAGATAATCTGTCAGCATAATAGCATCAAAGCTCTTCTAAAATAGGCAGTCTCAATACAAGCAAGAGAAAAATCTGTTGATATTTCTTTTTGAAGTGCCTTAATAGGATCAGCTGGGGAAATGTTTCAGATTTTCAAAAGTTCCCCCAAACTTAATACATTATCAGTAAGAAAAATAAACAGTGATTTCCTAAACATGAGCACTTTCTGCTCTCCTCCACCTACCACATGGAAAGCAATGTGGCACTAATCATTATTTCTTCAGCAGTGCAAATTACCTCTGCCTTGTATTCCCACCCTATCTTAAACACAGGGTTCCCTTTCATGTTATAGCCAGAAGGGTGAGCTTGTTAAAAACTTGTCCCACCATTCTCCAAAGTGCCATTCAGGGATCCACTCATGTGCCTCTCATTAATGACAAAGACCTGTGTCTAAAGGAGTGTGCAAAACCCCAGAGAGTGTAAAGATTCAAAGTGTTATTGAGGCCAAACCATCTTATCTGTAGGTGAGCCTTCCGGGTCATGGTAGATTCACCCAGATGAAATAAAGTGTAGAATTTTCCATGTGCCTGGGCCTCCTGTGCAATCACTCAATGCAGAGCTTTAGATCACCTCCTCCATACTGAATACAAATTACCCAATAAACCAAATAAAAGCTCTCCAAGGCTATATCATACATCATATAAATTGTTTAGCGCCATTGAAAAAACAAGTATTATGCAGGTCAAGTAGCAAAGTTAAATATCCACATTTACAAAATTTAGAAGTAATTGTTTAAAATCAAAATGCAAATTAATTCCTTTCCTCCTTTTGAAAACTATTTCATAAAATTAAAAGTACACCTCAAAAAGCCAAATATATGCCCATTTTCTTTATATAACTTTCATGTGTATATAGCTTTTATCAATGTAGTTTTATAGGGGTGAAGATTCTAAAGAAAATATGTCTATTAAGTATTGCAGAACTACGAGGGATTGCTTATTCAGACCCTTGATTAAAACAATACTTCCAGGTTTGAGGATTTTTATCCTCTACTGGAGAACTGAACAAAACCCCTGTAATTTAGTTATGCAACATTACTCAGTTTAACTGGCATTTATGTTCTCCCATGTTCAAACACGAATGGGGAAAGAACATTCCTCATCCATCAGAGGACACGGACTGTATTTTGTTAGGATAGTCATCTTGTTATGTCCCATTCAGCTCAGCCCCATTAAGCTTTTGGGCCTAGAATTGCTGCCTGCTGCCAGGATTAATATCTCAGTATTTTTCCCCCTTAGTTTATGGTTACTTTTCAGGAATTAAATGATCATTCAGAAAGTTGGCTTCAGTTTATGAGCTGTTAAACCTATGGTAGATATGATACAGCAAAAGGGAAAGCATAAAAGTTATTAGTAGCAACTTTCCTTTGCAGATATGTTCTGGTTCCATTTTTTTTTTCTTTAAGACCAAAGATCCATATTCCTTCCTAAGCCTTCCTCCTATGTGATTCCAGGTTTTATATCAGTATGGACCAGGGTCCCCCAGGTAGTAAAGGGAAGCTTATCCAATAAGCATCAATATTTCTTCCTTTAAAATGGCAGTTTTCGGGGCTTCCCTGGTGGCGCAGTGGTTGAGAGTCCGCCTGCCGATGCAGGGGACGCGGGTTCGCGCCCCGGTCCGGGAAAGATCCCACATTCCGCGGAGCGGCTGGGCCCGTGAGCCATGGCCGCTGAGCCTGCGCGTCCGGAGCCTGTGCTCCGCAACGGGAGAGGCCCCAACAGTGAGAGGCCCGCGTACCGCAAAAAAAAAAAAAAAGGCAGTTTTCCACATACGTTAATTTCTCTTTCTCCCACCATCGTATTTATTCTGCAAGTGAGGTAAAAACACTATATGCCATGGTAATAAAGTCTAGATAAATGAAAAAAATGTCATGGAATGAAAAAGAGTTTTTTTGGTGCTCAAGGTTGTCTATATGACTGTTGATAAAACGTGTCAGATTGACAGCTCTGGAAATTCAGATTTGTAGTCTACAGAATGGATCAGCAGTTGGTGGCAGCAGGAATCATCGTCATCAGTAAACAGTATTCGTTGAACTACACTTTATGTATATCAGCTAGTCCAGGCATAAATCTCTGTTAACTCTCTACAATCAAAGCATTGTTGCATTAAATGGAAATTTATGAATGAATATTTGAATTACCATAGATGCCCAAAATGTTTAATTTGTTTGCCTTACTGCTGGTCATGTGCTTTGCCAGTTTCTAACTTTTAGCAGACTTAGGAAGCTCTCTATTGTTTTTTCCTCAGGGAACTACTTACTCTGGCAATACTTGGCTACTGTGTCATTCACAAATACAAATGGATGCTAAAAGAACAAAACAAACAAACAAAAACGCTGCTCTGTTATACCCACATCGTGAAACAGAGAATAAGAGTGAAGCACACAACATTTTTTCAGTGCATAAATTCACCATGTTTATTCTCTGTAGATAAGTTACATAACTGAAGACTTCTATTTCCCTCTTCTGTACGTGGTTTACACTTGGTTTCCTTAAGGACTGTCTCTTTCTCTCTCTCTTTTTTAAAATTCAAATTGAGTTAGGGCCCGCAAATTAGAGAAGAGTTTGAGATTATTTAAAACAGTAAAAAAGTAAGCATGTAATTATAAATTCTGTTAAAATCTAAGGGCCTCATTAACCATTGCATTTTTAAAACTCACCCCCGGTTTCCAGCTCACTGATATTTCAAAACCTTCCATAACACACTGTCCCCATACCACACTCCCGTCTCAGCACATGTCTGCTCCTGGGCCCGTTGACTTTCCTCTTTTTTTGGTGGCACTCTAACTTATTTATATATTCCACTGTAGGGAAATCGGTTGTTTGCGTATGTTTCTCCCATTAGACTGAGAGTTTATTGAAGGAAGGTTCTCAGTTGGTGGCATCTTTGTAAACTCATCCTGGTCGCCTCACACAGGACCTGGCACACTCTGGATACTCTGTCAATATGCATAGAGTAAATATATGTGTCTTATGACAACATCTGTTCCTTCCAATCATTACTGCCACTCATATTTCATCCTGTGTTTGTTTGCTGGACGAACTCTAAAACTTTGGATTGTTTTGAGGAATAATTTAGAAGTTTTCTCTGAACTGATATTTTCAGGTCTTGGGTGCACTGGACCTAAATCCCTTAAATAAGCAAATAGTTTTCAGGGAAGCAGGCTACCATCCAGCCCTCATTGGCAGGGTCTAAACTTCTCTAATGAGAGCTGGCTGCTATTCTGAGCCAAGAGCCCTGTCTGTCTGTTTCTATTTAACAGCAAAGTCCTTAATCTTCATCATTCTCAAACCCCCATTTGTTTTCCAATTTTTCTCACATTCTTAACATAAGCCAAATAAAGTAGTTCCATTTCCTGTCCATTTTAATATCATATTTTTACAGGATACTCATGGATATCAGATTTTTCTGCGTCTTTCCCACTAACTAAACCATTTTTTCTGCTTTCAATCTGTAGAGAAAAATCTTTCTCCACTGGCTTTTGATTCTGATTAAGAGTAGCCTTGTCTGTCACAGAGAACTGATAGTATGGGACAGTAGCTGGATGTGTACACAAATAACTGTACTGCAGTTTTGATAAGCAAAAGATGTGAAATATGTCCAAGGACCAAGGAATATAGAGGAAAGAGAGATGCTCTCTGCTTGGAGATGTCAAGGACTGACTCCAGAGTCTATCAGACAAATCACAGGGCCAAGGGCATTTCGGAAAAGTCTGCAGCATGTGTAAAGGCCCAGAGGCATGACAGAGCATGGCATGGGCAACTGCTGGAAGTTCTGTATCTCTGAAGCATGTAGTATAACTTTAGAAGTTGTGGGAGATATGGTTACAGCATTGAAGGGGGTTCAATATGAGAGACATAGTACAATTAGATACCCGTTTTAGAAAGTTAACCCTGGCATCAAGGTAGAACCTAAATTAAAAGGAATGAGAATCATCAGTACATCCGTCAGTACATCAGTACATCTAAAGTGAACATCAAGGCATTTAAAGATAAAATAATAGAATCACAGGGTTAAGGGATTAACCATTTTCTATCCTGGAAAAAGGAAGCTATTTTAAAGGGTTACAAATTGTGAGGATGAGTAAGAACTCTAGGGAATAACAGTGCATAGTAATGGAGATGTTGGAAATTTGAATATTGAGCAGTGAGTTATGTGTACATAATTGAGAATTCTAAGGTTGTATGTGTATAATAAAAGGCTCATAGAATTAAGCAATAATATACATGAGTATCTGTGATGTGCTCTGTGCCTTGCTATATGGAAAGGATATACATGAAGAGTAGAAAAGAAGAAAAGCTCCCTGATTTTCAGGAGTTGGGGACCAATATAAAACTGAAACCAGTTTCAAATAAGTTCTCAATTGCGGATTTTAATGTTGTGGGACTTCAGAAATAAGTTAGATCAATGTCTTCATTCTACATGCCAGGTGTATAGAGTTTGGAGGAAGTGATTGTATAGCGTGATCCCAGGGGATCACGGGAGTGAAAGTAGAGAGAGGATGGAGCCTAATTCATTTGTAGAATTGGAGACTGACTGGAACATAATTGGTTTAAAATCAACAGAACATGTTGAGGAATAGCAAGGAAAAGTTTGTGTAAGTGCAGTGGAAACAGATTACAGAGACTACCTCATCACTCAAACAGGGAGATTAAATGGTGGGGTTGGGAATTGGGAAGCCCTAAAGCTTTTGCCCTTCATGTCATGGGGGAGAGACAAAATAAAGGTGTTGCAGGAAGGCTGGTCTTGGAGGAGATGTATATGATGCAGTCACAGAAGGCTCAGAGTAGCTTCCAAAGAAGAGTTACCAATCACCCAGTTGTCTTTGCAACATGAGACCTCAAAGTGCTTCCTTCTGTGCCCTTCTTGTGTCTAGACACAACTTCTGTTTGCCGTTGTAATTTTTTTTTGATACATTGCTCATAGCCAGAATTCAGAAGATACCCCACTTCTATGGAGAATGTGAAGACGTGAGTTTTATGCCACTACATGTAAAGATCCTGCTACTACAAGTAAAGATTCTTGCTAGTGGTTTCCTCCGATGTGACTTGAGATATTTTACTTTCTTCCTTCTCTGCTAACCTGTGTACATATTGAAAATAAAAAAGGAAATCAGGAACTGTATAGTACTGAGCACAAGGTAAGTGTTACACATACTTTCTGAATAATATAATACATTAAAAAAATCTATGGATAGTTAGAGAAACCTCCTCATTGTGGAGGCTGTAAACCTCTTTTTTTTTTTTCTGGACATTTGGCTAAATCTGCAGGTAGACATAGTAAACCCTGCTCTCGTATTCCAGCGCATATTGTAACTACAAACAACTGAGGCTGATTTCCACAGCCACGTTAGAAAAGTTAGGCCTGCCGTTGAGTTCCACCTCTGTAATACTTGGCTTTCATATAACAGTTTTCAAGCTTCATTTAGTTGGTACTGAAGAGCCCACTGTTGCTATAATATGTATGGAAAAATGATTCTAGTCAGGCGCACTAAATTCCTTGAGTAAATATGTGTAGTGGAAAGAAGAAACACATTAGGTCTGGTACTAGTTTGAGGCCTGGCAAACGAAATACTCTATGAACTTCTAGTTTTAAAAAATGAATTCAATGCTGGAAACGCAAGCTTTGTGGCAGCATTGCCATGACTGGCTGCTGTTGGAGAGCTGACACCGTTCCGATAACACTATGTTCATGTGGACCAAATCTGTGAATTTAGGAAGGAAAAAGAAGGAGCAAAGTTAAGGAGTCAATTACTGTCAATTATACCGCAAAGGCTATGTGTGGAAAACATTAATAAATCACTGAAAAGTAAAGAGCTGGGAAACTGCCATTTAAGTGGAAAACTTGTATATCAGAAGTAGCAAACTAGAAGCAGGTGGTATGAATCTGGCTTGGACGTGTGTTTTGTTTGGCCTTGGTGTTTTAAAAACGTAAACTTGTCTGTCTTTATGTATGGCTGTGGTCTCTGCCCCTCCACTTTCCCCATCACGCTCTACTGTCTTATACTGTCACTCTCAATTCTTTTATGCACCTGATGTTATTCAAGTTTGCACCACCTAGAATAATTTTTTGAGGTTTTTTTTTTTTGTAGCAGTATTATATTGTAGTAGAAAAACTTTGAAGGCAAAAGACTTGTGGTGAAATTTGAATTAAGTGATTTGTTGACTGGGCAGTGCACCTCTATAAACTTTATTGTTCTCCTCTTTAAAAGAAGAGGCAAAAATGACACTGCCTGCTATGCTTATCCCATAGGCTAACACAGGCTAAATGTGGAATTACAAGTAAGATACGGTAGGAGGATATTTTTCACCCTAACCGTGGTATGGTTAGCTTTTATTTTGTTTCAAAATGAAGAACTTTGTTTCTTGGATCCTTTAATTCACAGACATTTCACAATGATTATAACCAACTTTGGGAATCATATGTCTGGGCCCTTTCAAGTTTCTGGTCTACATATGTCATTAGATCTCAAACTTGATGCACAATGGAATAAATGGTGGAGCTTTAAAAAATACTTATGACTTCCCTAATCATTCTGAGTTAATTGATCTGGGGGTGGTCTGGGCTCTGGAGTTGAGGCTGTATTGTTTTTGGTTTTGTTTCTGTTTGTCTTTACACTCCCCAGTTGATTTTAATGAGTAGTCAAAGCTTGAGAACTGTGGCTTACACTGATTCAGTAAAAATATCACTTAAAAAAGAAAAGAAAAGAAAAGAAACATCACTGAATTATAAAATTTAGCCAGAACTGATTTGGTCATTCTCAGACTATTTTGTAGTAAAACAGATATGCTGGTTAGTTATTCCATCTTTTAATTCAGTGATTCTCAAAAAGTGTGGGCAGTATTAGCACCACTTGGTATAATAAGCTGACTAATGGCCCCCCAAAGATGTCCTAATCCCCAGAGCTGATGAATGTTATTTTACGTGGCAAAAGGGACTTTGAAGGTGTAATTAAGTTAAAACTCTTCAGATGAGTACAACAGCCTGGATTATCCAGGTGGGCCCAGTGTGATCACAAGCATCCATATGAGAGGAGGCGGAAGAATTCAAGTCAGAGAAAGTATGTCAGGACAGAAGGTGGGAGTCACAGAAAAGCGAGGAGGTTACTGCTGGAAGCATCTCTGGCTTTGAAGATGGAGAAAGGGGCCATAAGTCAAGGAATATAAGTGGCTTCTAGGAGCTGGAAAAGGTAAGGAAATGGACCCCTGCATCCCCAAGCAATTCTGCCAACAACGATTTTAGCCCTTTGAGACCCAATTTCAAATTTCTGACCTCCCAAACTGTAAGATAACAAATTGGTGTTGTTTTAAGCCACTAAATTTGTGGTGATTTGTTATGGAAGCAATAGGAAACTGATAACCTGGAAATTCATTAAAAATACAAATTGTCAAGGCCTCTCCTGGACCTACCATATCAGGATCTCTAGAGGGTGCGTTCAGTAATTCAGCCTTTCACGAGCTCTCCAGGTGATTCTGATGCACAGTAAAATTTGAGAACCATTGCTTTAGATTATGTTATTTAGTTTCTTTTCTTTCTAAAATGTATGGTTTGAATGGCTTTGAAGTGGGAGACTATGTACAAACACTCAATTTGATTACAGAAAGTTTTATATAGGGAAATAGATTTAAAATAATCCTTTGAAGAAGGCATTTAAACTGAAGCTAGTTTGGGGAAGATTCTCAATGTCTGGCATGATCGCTAGGCTTGTAAAAATGTGTGTTTTAAGAGAGTTCTGATCTTTAGTACAGAAATTACAGACTTCAACTTAACACATTCTTATTTGGTGAGCACACAATTGATAATATCACTAGACATCCCTTCTTGTTATAGGAGGCTTTGAGGAAGAGGTAAAGTCAACCTAGGAATCCCAAATCCTATCTTCTTTTCAGTTTCAGTGCTATTCTCACAAGAAGTTTAATTTGAACCTGAAGTGGAACAGCTAGCATATATTCACATGCTTTAAACGTCCATGCATTGTCAGAGAGAGTGGGGGGGGGGCGGGAGAATTTACATTTTAACAAAATGTTTGTAATTTCAAAATACCTTGATTGACTACCGCCCAGTGAGTGAAAACCATATGCAGTCGGTAAACGTGGAAATTCTCTGCTGCTTTGATTCTCATAATGAAAACTTCAAGCAGCCCCACATCTGTTCCCTTAGGTCTATCTAATCCCATTGTGTCTGTTTAAACTGTTGGCAAGTATGCACATGGTTTTGAAGACTAGGCGCCTCTCTGTGGGGAGCAGCATGGAGACTACTGATTTATATCCCTAAGGCTTCTGATGTATTGAAAGCCAAAAATTTCCACTTTGACAGTGAATGGTGACTAGTTTAGCTACTATAATATTACCAATGCGGCAGCTCTTGAAACTGTCTGTATGTGAACTTTTCATTTGACCCAACTGGGTACTCTACATTTGTCACTTGAACCTAAGAACAATCTTCTAAAAACGTTGAAGTCACTTCTCCTTCTGTTATTTATAGCATGGCTGGTAATTTCTTCATCAAACTACTTAACTGTATTTTATCATACTTTTAAAAATATGGTATGAGGATCTAAAGTTCAGGGAAGTCTAACAATCAGTGGAAAACTACTAACCAGAGAAGTAATCATACAGCCTTGTGTCACCTGACATGCAGTGAACAAGCTGATGAATGAGTTAGGATTTAAATGGTAATTATCATTCATCATTATAATAGACTTACTAATTCATAAATTCTTGGTAAGCCAATTTTCTATAAAAAGGTTAATAATAAAAGTGGAAAAGAAAAAAAATTGCCTCAATGTGATAAAAAATGTAAGAGCTAAAATATCTTTACTGCCACATATCCCTCCTAATTATCCAGTAGTTTTATATTAAATGTTTCTTAATACAAGACTATATTTTCTCAGTATTTTGAAAGAACAAAAAGTACAATTTCTTTTATTACTCGCCCCCTCACACTCCCCTATATGAACCAGCATAAATACAATAACCAAACTGAGATAATATTTGAATGCTCTAAATTAATATAATCCCAAATAAACTGAGATGGTTTTAAACAGTGATTCTTGTTAGTAAATGTCAAGGTATCACATTTCAAGTGTTTACTGGACTAAATCTTGCATATTCCACACAGTAGCAGTATACAGATATCTGCTTCAGATTTATGTGCATAAAAATGACAAATTGAGCCAAACGTAAGCATGATTAAGTTTTCTTTAGTTTGAAAATGCCAATCAGCCATCTTGACATCAATTTCAACAATACCGGTAAAGCATTTTTGTTGCACTCCATCCCTTAATAGAGCTACAAAAAGAAATGCAGCAACTGCAGAAGAAAAAAAAATGAGATCAGCTCTAAACACTGCTAAAGTTTAATCCTAAAAAGTCAAAGATAAAACTTATTGAAATT
Organism: Monodon monoceros; assembly: GCF_005190385.1. NCBI lineage: Eukaryota > Metazoa > Chordata > Mammalia > Artiodactyla > Monodontidae > Monodon > Monodon monoceros. The sequence goes on along the minus strand of NW_021703776.1, from coordinate 71,273,661 downwards.
CTTTCTTAAAATTCTTTAAACAGTCATTTAAAATCGTTACTGTTGATTATATTCAGAGAAATAGGACAGATTCTATTTGCATAACTTTTGCTCTCAGTTTGGAACATGAACAACAAAGTGCCATGATTAATGATTTTTACCATTCTTTTTGTTTTCCTGGTGATAGTTGGCATAAAAATGGGCTATCAGCCACGTCAAATTGAAGTCAGTAGGAATAAAATAAATCAAAATCCTTAAGTTGAGTCAACTATAGAGTCAGAATATGATACTCCACTGGACAAATTTGCATCCAATTTTGGGGGGAAATTTTTGGTCATCAAAATAAGTGCATTTCCCATTAAGTTGGCAGTAAAGCTTGAGGGAGAAAGATCACATTGTTTACTGTAAAACTGATACTACAAAGATTATATGAGATCACATGTATAGATACAGATATGTAAACTGTAATGGGATTTCAAATAACAGAATAATTATGAATTTCAAATTTTCCTTTATATGCAGTAAAAGTTAATAGTACATTAAAGATCCAAATCTCTAGGCCATAGGCAGATAACCTGCTGTTAACATTAGTGATTGGAATTTTGTTTAAATAATAGCTATATAATTAGGACCACATTGCCCGACAAATGTTTGGCACATACAGCTTCCAAGGTTTCATACACCTTGGAAAGAAAGAAGGCAATATCTAACAAAAGTTGATAATAGCCAAAACAACATGGAACAATAAGACCTCCCTCCCTCCCTCCCTCCCTCCCTCCCTTCCTTCCTTCCTTCCTTCCTTCCTTCCTTCCTTCCATTCTTCCATTTATTTTTTTGTTTTTATGTTGGAGAATATGTGTGTTAGGTGAGCTCTCTGATGTCTTGCCTTGAGGCTCATTTTATGCTTCTAAAACTGAATAATGGGATGGCACATCAGACTGCAGTAGGGAATTTTCCTTTGTAATCGGAGTTCTGAGGAGATATGTTATACTGTATCGTGTTAGAAAAATTAAACAGGTCATCCATGGCTTTCCTGACTATTCTGTTCTTCTCCCTTAGTGGGCAAGAGTAGAATTTCCTGAGGAAGGATGCTCTCTGTCAGGCAGACAGCCCAATGCCTGACCAAAATAAATGAATAAATAGACTAGTTAGTTAATTAATTAATTTAAAATAAAGAAATAAATCAAAGGCTCAACTTTGCCACTTTATCACAGACTGCCTTTGAACCTTAAACACCAGGCTGCGGCTGGGGATCTCAAGCCCTCTTCAGGTGGTTTAACAAGAGCTGCTTCCGTTAACACTAGGCCTGATGATAAATGTTATGTGGCTGGTTAGAGATTGAAAAGTCATCAAGCTATAAAAGTCTGTGTTGTTGCTGAGACTCCAGAGGACTAAGTAGTGTTGGATAATAAACTCAAGTTGTATGAGAATCAGAACATTACAGACAAAGCATTACAACATGAAATTCGTAATTTATTTGAATCAACACATATATGATTAATAACAAAATGACCTCTCTCCTGAGTGTTACTTTGTTTCTATAAACATCCTGTAGACCTTTGGAATCATTCTTATTTAGAAAGTTCATAGGTGTGATGTACACAATTTGTTGTTTGTGCTGTTGTTAGAACTGTTGACCTGTTACTTATTCTCATCATATTTTCCATGTACATTTTTGCAAATATACATGTAAAGTTCATGCATTCTCAAAACTGTTAAAATATATTGAATACATTTTCTTTCTTCCTGCGACTTCCAATTTCAGGTGTTGTTTTCAGTTTTCTAAAGTGGCAGTTTGTTATTTATTAACTCAACTAAGTCCCTGAAAAAGATCAGAAAGTTCTGACTGGTGTGTGTGTGTGTGTGTGTGTGTGTGTGTGTGTGTGTGTGTGTGTGTG
>NW_021703776.1:71194273-71271774 GCF_005190385.1 Monodon monoceros | reverse complement strand
GTGTGTGTGTGTGTGTGTGTGTGTGTGTGTGTGTGTGTGTGTGTGTGGTGTGTGGTGCTGATCAAGAGAGAGAAATGCGTTTGCACCGTAAGCACAATTCCTCGAATTCTGCCTTCCATCTAGAGACCGATGCAATCAATCATGACTGACATGATGAGATGCAAAGAGTAAAGATGGCAGGACATGATCACCTACAGAAACTGTTATATTTATCCCATCTGTAACTCATTCATTGTTGCTCCAGTTTTCCTAACATTCTCCCACTCACCTCTGAAAAATTGGCAGAAAATTTGGATGGGTTTATTTTTATGACCTCGTGGTTTCATTCTATTCAATATTTTGGGGGAAATACCAACTCTCATGCTGACTCCTTTCATTAAATATATATTTTAAAAATATACATACTCTGAAAACTGAGAATTCTATATTTATCTAACTAGTTGATTTAGTGCGTAAGATACCTAATCTCCTAGCACTTAACAGCCAGGCACCCCATCAAGTTCCTTGGAAAAGAGAGCATGCTTATCTTGGTAACAATGAAACACTGTTTTTAGGATAGATTTCCTCTCATCTGCCAGCATAGCACATGAAACCCCAAACTAAACTGTTGGGACACATCCTTCAAGCTCCCTCACTCTTAGTTACTTCTCTCTGTGCTGACTTCTGGGGTCCTCATGAAAGAGTACAACCAGAATGCCCACTCTCCAGCCTGGTTTTGACTCTCTTCCTGGGTGAGATCAGATGATAATGATTTCTTCTGCTACCAAAGGAATTTCAGAGTTCTGGGAGAAAGTAGGCCTTAAGATGGAGAGAAATGGACAAATATTCCTCAGCCTTTGTTTTTTGCTCACAGTGATCTCCCTTTGCCTTACAATACATACATTAGCTAGTATGTGTTATGGAATACTGAAGCATTTATTTGGAACTTACAACACTGCCTTTATACCTAACCATATTTTATCCTTATGCTTTGGCAAACAATATTTAAGCATTTCCATGTAAAAGGGTATTCCTTTTTTCTCTTTATGCCTTCACAGCACGTAACATTTCTGTTTTTCTTTCTCTGTAGACACGCAAACTTACACACACACATGCACACTCATGCATGGCATAATCAGCGAAGCAAATTTGGCACATAAAAAACTTGGCATTAAAGAGCACAGTGTGTACAATTAAATGCATATAACATGTGGATTATCTTATAATGCCCAATTCTGGCATTTAAAATTTTACATTAAACTTCCCTGGTTAAGATATCATCTCCATGCAAGCCAGAATTATTTATTTGCATATTGATCACCATATTCCCAATGATTGGCACATAGTAGGCACACATTAAATATTTGTTGAATAAATTAGAAATATACCTTTAACCCTGAAACTTCATCAGATAAGAAAAAGATAATTTGTAATAGAAAAGCTATGACATGATTTGTGATTAGTAATTCATGAAGAGTGAGTAATGTTGATTCACAGGGAATACAAGTTTTCGTGTGGGTTCCTGACAACCTTTCAACTTGAAAATTATTTTACACAGAAATTTGGTCTAAAGTTGAGAAACAGGGATTCAATATAGAGTTTCTGTTCGCAGGGAGATGGTCTTCTTGCAGATCTGATATGGAGCCAGCACACAGGTATATCTATACCAGGTACACAGATACTGAAATATTTCCATACTGGCTGATAACTATTATAAATGCTCAGCCTCAAATACCTTCTGTAGCCCCAGGCATTTCAATCTCCTTAAGAATTCCCGGGACCTTCCTGCAATCCCACAAAGAGTTAGTGCCCAGTATAGCAGGGGGCCTCCTGCACGGTGGTCAGAGATCATTCTGAATGACCAGTGCCTCTGCTGTACTGCTTGCTAAATATTTTGAATTTCATCTCTGTTTTCCTGTTAGAGTTCTGACAGGAAGCCAGTCCTTGCCATTCTCTCAAAGGTTTCATGAGAGGTGTAAAGTTGTCCTACCCACTGTGCAGAAGATCATTTAAAGGTTTGTTGAAAATGAATGAAAGAATGTGTAACTTTAATAGAGATCAACAGCATAGAACAAAGAGGCATGAGACGGGTAGCACTTCAGAGAGAACCGGTATAGAGTAGAAGTCAGGGAACAGAGATAAGAGAGTAATGTCTTGTCTTGGGCTACAAGGCAAGTGGAGAACAGAACAGCTTGACTGAATAATGATGGGAAGAAACTGGAGGAGGAGGTCAGAGACTGGACAAATGAATCTAGCTACAGTGGTGCCTCTGTGGGCACCCAGGCAGGCTAATGCTGGCATGGTGCGCATGTGTGTCAGTCAAAGACATAGACATGAAATCTATCAATCTAATGGGTAAGTGGGGTAGCAGAAATCCAGGCAGTAACACGAAGTAAGGCAGTCCTGGTAACCCTGTTGGCTAAATACGGAATAAATGTGGATACCGGAACCTGAGAAACGAAGGGAGCTGGGGAGAAAAGGTTCTTGCGGCAGGATTGTATGTGTTTTATGATTCATTAAGCTAGCCAGAATTAGTGAAGCACCTTATGGATTTCAGCTTTTAAACTCAAAGTGAGGCAATCACTTGAGGTTACTCACCTTCTTAAAACTTATTTTTCCTTTGATTTCTTCTCTGTCTGTCCTTTTGACTTCATAACTTTGTCTCTCATTTATACCTCCAGTCCCCTCTTTCATATACCCACTAGCAGTACTCTTCACCCCAAACTCCTGGTAAGTTGCTCTTTTCAAATGGAAAAACCTACGGTAGCCTCAATCTTTTTTTTTGTTTTGTTTTAATTTATTTAATAAACTTATTTTTTTTTTTTTGGGCTGCATTGGATCTTCGTTGCTGTGCATGGGCTTTCTCTAGTTGTGGTGAGCGGGAGCTACTCTTCGTTGTGGTGCGCAGGATTCTCATTGTGGTGGCTTCTCTTGTTGCAGAGCACAGGCTCTAGGCATTTGGGCTTCAGGAGTTGTGGCTCGCGGGCTCTAGAGTGCAGGCTCAGTAGTTGTGGTGCACGGGCTTAGTTGCTCCATGGCATGTGGGATCTTTCCAGACCAGGGTTCAAACTCGTGTCCCCTGCATTGGCAGGTGGATTCTTAACCACTGAGCCACCAGGGAAGCCCAGTAGCCTCAGTCTTAATGAACACAGTCTTTACCCTGGCCACAAAGCCAGCAACCAGCTGAGCACTGGCGCTCACCTTGGGTAAAGATGCAGGAATTTTTACATGAACCAGTTAAGCAGAGGAAGAGGACACAGAATTAGTCCAAAACCGAAGTAAAAGATAGATAAACTGAGGCAGAAGCCCTAATTTTTATAGTCTGGACCAAATCAGAAAGCATGTAATCAATGCTACCACTCAGAGGGCTCATTATCTGGTAGTGGTTTTATGAGAGATAACTTGTAGGTCATGTGGACTGGTAATGCTGTGGGTTCTAGTCAGCTTCTACAAGGATCAGCTGGGCCTACAGCTGGTAATCATCTGTGACCCTGTCTGCTACATGCTGAAGAATGCAAAATCAGTTGACTTCTCAGGAGAAGGAAGCTATACGCACACATGACAGCATAGTGCATGAAGGGGGGAAATAGTGTACACAAAAAGAAGAATGACATATATAGCAAGAAGGAGAATATCTTGAATAGATACTGACCACTAGACATAATGAGAGTCAGTAAACTTCTTGTCACACACATAAGAACAAGAAAGCCGTTGGGAATACAAGACTAAAATATTGGCTGAGCCAATTCCTGGCAAGAGAAATATTACCAACTCCCTATTGAGGAAGAATTGGTAATAAATACTAAACTCATACACCTGTAGTATAAGTTTAACTCATAATTCATACATAACTTAATCTAGTTGATATTTTATAAGTTTTTTCACACAATGATCAAATTATTCTTAAAGAACTTTCTGGATTTAAAAACCCAGTTAAAGAGATTGGTTCAAGATGGCAGAGTGGAAGGACGTGAGCTCACTCCCTCTTGTGAGAGCACTGGAATCACAACTAACTGCTGAATAATCATTGACGGGAAGACACTGGAACTCACCAAAAAATATACTCCACATCCAAAGACAAAGGAGAAGCCACAATGAGATGGTAGGAAGGGCGCAATCACAATAAAATCAAATCCCATAACTGCTGGGTGGGTGACTCACAAACTGGAGAACACTTACACCACAGAAGTCCACCCACTGGAGTGAAGGTTCTGAGCCCCATGTCAGGCTTCCCAACCTGGGGGTCTCGCAATGGGAGGAGGAATTCCTAAAGAATCAGACTTTGAAGGCTAGCAGGATTTGATTGCAGGACTTCGACAGGACTGGGGAAACAGAGACTCCACTCTTGGAGGGCACACACAAAGTAGTGTGCACATTGGGACCCAGGGGCAGGAGCAGTGACCCCATAGGAGATGGAACCAGACCTACCTGCTAGTGTTGGAGAGTCTCCTGCAGAGGCGGGGGTGGCTGTGGTTCACCAGGAGGACAAGGACACTGGGAGCAGAAGTTCTGGGAAGTACTCCTTGGTGCGAGCCCTCCCTCCCAGAGTCTGCCATTAGCCCCACCAAAGAGCCTAGTAGGCTCCAATGTTGGGTCACCGCAGGCCAAACAACCATCAGGGAGGGAACCCAGCCCCACCCATCATCAGACAAGCTGATTAAAGGTTTACTGAGCTCTGCCCACCAGAACAACAGCCAGCTCTACCCACCACCAGTCCCTCCAATCAGGAAACTTGCACAAGCCTCTTAGATAGCCTCATCCACCAGAGGGCAGACAGCAGAAGTAAGAAGAACTACAACCCTGCAGCCTGTGGAACAAAAACCACATTCACAGAAAGATAGACAAGATGAAAAGGGAGAGGGCTATGTACCAGAAGAAGGAACAAGATAAAAGCCCAGAAAAACAACTAAATGAAGTGGAGCTAGGCAACCTTCCAGAAAAAGAATTCAGAATAATGATAGTGAAGACAATCCTGGATCTCGGAAAAAGAATGGAGACAAAGATGGTGAAGATGCGAGAAATGTTTAACAAAGATCTAGAAGAATTAAAGAACAAAAACCTAGAAGAATTAAAGAACAAACAAACAGAGATGAACAATACAGTAACTGAAATGAAAAATACACTGGAAGGAATCAATAGCAGAATAACTGAGGCAGAAGAATGGATAAGTGACCTGGACGACAGAATGGTGGAATTCACTGCTGTGGAACAGAATAAAGAAGAAAGAATGAAAAGAAATGAAGACAGCCTAAGAGACCTCTGGGACAACACTAAACGCAACAACATTTGCATTCTAGGGGTCCCAGAAGGAGAAGAGAGAGAGAAAGGACCCGAGAAAACAGTTAAAGAGATTATAGTCGAAAGCTACCCTAACATGGGAAAGGAAGTAGCCACCCAAGTCCAGGAAGTGCAGAGAGTCCCAGGCAGGATAAACCCAAAGAGAAACATGCCAAGACACATAGTAATCAAATTGACAAAAATTAAAGGCAAAGAAAAATTATTGAAAGCAACAAGGGAAGAACGACAAATAACATACAAGGGAACTCCCATAAGGTTAACAGCTGATTTCTCAGCAGCAGCTCTACAAGCCAGAAGGGAGTGGCATGATAAAGTGATGAAAGGGAAGAACTACAACCAAGATTACTCTACCCCATAAGGATCTCATTCAGATTCTATGGAGAAATAAAAAGCTTCACAGACAAGCAAACGCTAAGAGAATTCAGCACCACAAACCAGCTCTACAACAAATGCTAAAGGAACTTTTCTAAGTGGGAAACATAAGAAAAGAAAAGGACCTACAAAAACAAACCCATAACAATTAAGAAAATGGTAATAGGAACATACATATTGATAATTACCTTAAACGTGAATGCATTAAATGTTCCAACCAAAAGACACAGGCTTGCTGAATGGATACAAAAACAAGACCCATATATATGCTGTCTACAAGACACCCACTTCAGACCTAGGGACATATACAGACTGAAAGTGAGGGGATGGAAAAAAATATTGCGTGCAAATGGAAATCAAAAGAAAGCTGGAGTACCAATACTCATATCAGATAAAATAGACTTTAAAACAAAGACTGTTACAAGAGACAGAGAAGGACACTACATAATGATCAAGGGATCAGTCCAAGAAGAAGATATAACAATTGTAAATATTTATGGACCCAACACAGGAGCACCTCAATACATAAGGCAACTGCCAACAGCTCTAAAAGAGGAAATCGACAGTAACACAATAATAGTGGGGGACTTAAACACCTCACACCAATGGACAGATCATCCAGACAGAAAATTAATAAGGAAACAGAAACTTTAGATGACACACTAGACCAGATAGATTTAATTGATATTTATAGGACACTCCATCCAAAACCAGATTACACTATCTTCTAAAGTGCACGTGGAACATTCTCCAGGATAGATCACATCTTGGGTCACAAATCAAGCCTTGGTAAATTTAAGAAAATTGAAATTGTATCAAGTATCTTTTCCGACCACAACGCTATGAGATTAGAAATCAGTTATGGGGAAAAAAACGTAAAAAACACAAATAAATGGAAGCTAAACAATATGTTACTAAATAATCAAGAGATCACTGAAGAAATCAAAGAGGAAATCAAAAAATACCTAGAGACAAGTTACAACCAAAACACGATGATCCAAAACCTGTGGGATGCAGCGAGAGCAGTTCTAAAAGGGAAGTTTACAGCAATATAAGCCTACCTCAAGAAACAAGAAAAATCTTAAATAAACAATCTAAACTTACACTTAAAGGAACTAGAGAAAGAAGAAAAAACAAAACCCAAAGTTAGTAGAAGGAAAGAAATCACAAAGATCAGAGCAGAAGTAAATGAAATAGAAACAAAGAAAACAGTAGCAAAGATCAATAAAACTAAAAGCTGGTTCTTTGAGAAGATAAACAAAAGTGATAAACCATTAGCCAACTCATCAAGAAAAAGAGGGAGAGGACTCAAATCAATAAAATTAGAAATGAAAAAGGAGAAGTTACAACAGACACCGCAGAAATACAAAGCATCCTAAGAGACTATTACAAGCAACTCTATGCCAATAAAATGGATAACCTGGAAGAAATGGACAAATTCTTAGAAAGGTATAACCTTCCAAGCCTGAACCAGGAAGAAATAGAAAATATGAACAGACCAATCACAAGCACTGAAATTGAAACTGTGATTAAAAATCTTCCAACAAACAGAAGTCCAGGACCAGATGGCTTCACAGGCGAATTCTATCAAACATTTATAGAAGAGCTAACTCCAATATTTCTCAAACTCTTCCAAAAAATTGCAGAGGAAGGAACACTCCCAAACTTATTCTATGAGGCCACCATCACCCTGATACCAAAACCAGACAAAGATACTACAAAAAAAGAAAATTACAGACCAATATCACTGATGAATATAGATGCAAAAATCCTCAACAAAATACTAGCAAACAGAATCCAACAACACATTAGAAGGATCATACACCATGATCAAGTGGGATTTGTCCCAGGGATGCAAGTATTCTTCAATATATGCAAATCAATCAATGTGATACACAGTATTAACAAATTGAAGAATAAAAACCATATGATCAACTCAATAGATGCAGAAAAAGCTTCTGACAAAATTCAACACCCATTTATGATTAAAAAAAAAATCCTGGAAGCGGGCATAGAGGGAACCTACCTCAACATAATAAAGGTCATATATGATAAACCGACAGCAGACATCATTCTCAATGGTGAAAAACTGAAAGCATTTCCTCTATGATCAGGAATAAGACAAGGATGTCCACTCTTGCCAGTATTGTTCAACATAGTTTTGGAAGTCCTAGCCACAGTAATCAGAGAAGAAAAAGAAATAAAAGGAATAAAAATTGGAAAAGAAGAAGTAAAACTGTCACTGTTTGCAGATGACATGATACTATACATAGAGAATCCTAAAGATGCCATCAGAAAACTACTAGAGCTTATCAATGAATTTGGTAAAGTTGCAGGATACAAAATTAATTCACCGAAATCTCTTGCATTCCTATACACTACTGATGAAAAATCTGAAAGAGAAATTAAGGAAACACTCCCATTTACCATTGCAACAAAAAGAATGAAATACCTAGGAATAAACCTACCTAGGGAGACAAAAGACGTGTATGCAGAAAACTATAAGACACTGATGAAAGAAATTAAAGATGATACCAACAGATGGAGAGAGATACCATGTTGTTGGATTGGAAGAGTCAATATTATGAAAATGACTATACTACCCAAAGGAATGTACAGATTCAATGCAATCCCTATCAAATTACCAATGGCATTTTTTACAGGACTAGAACAAAAAGTCTTAAAATTTGTATGGAGACACAAAAACCCCGAATAGCCAAAGCAGTCTTCAGGGAAAAGAATGGAGCTGGAGGAACCAGACTCCCTGACTTCAGACTATACTACAAAGCTACAGTGATCAAGACAATATGTTACTGGCACAAAAACAGAAATATAGATCAATGGAACGGGATAGAGAGCCCAGAGATAAACCCATGCACCTATGGTCAACTAATCTATGACAAAGGAGGCAAGGATATACAATGGAGAAAAGACAGTCTCTTCAATAAGTGGTGCTGGGAAAACTGGACAGGTACATGTAAAAGAATGAAATTAGAACACTCCCTGACGCCATACACAAAAATAAACTCAAAATGGATTAGAGACCTAAATTTAAGACTGGTCACTATAAACTCTTAGAGGAAAACATAGGCAGAACACTCTGACATAAATCACAGCAAGATTTTTTTTGATCCACCTCCTAGAGTAATGGAAATAAAAAAAAATAAACAAATGGGACCTAATGAAACTTAAAAGCTTTTGCACAGCAAAGGAAACCATAAACAAGATGAAAAGACAACCCTCAGAATGGGAGAAAATACTTGCAAAAAAATCAATGGACAAAGGATTAATCTCCAAAATATATAAACAGCTCATGCAGCTCAGTATTAAAAAAACAACCCAATCAAAAAATGGGCAGAAGACCTGAATAGACATTTCTCCAAAGAAGACATACAGATGGCCAAGAAGCACATGAAAAGCTGCTCAGCATCACTAATTATTAGAGAAATGCAAATCAAAACTACAATGAGGCATCACCTCACACCAGTTAGGATGGGCATCATCAGAAAATCTACAAACAACAGATGCTGGAGAGGGTGTGGAGAAAAGGGAACCCTCTCGCACTGTTGGTGGGAATGTAAATTGATACAACCACTATGGAGAACAGTATGGAGGTTCCTTAAAAAACTAAAAGTAGAATTACCCTATGACCCAGCAATCCCACTACTGGGCATATACCCTGAGAAACCCATAATTCAAAAAGACACATGCACCCCACTGTTCATTGCAGCACTATTTACAATAGCCAGGTCATGGAAGCAACCTAAATGCCCATCAACAGATGAATGGATAAAGAAGATGTGGTACATATATACAATGGAATATTACTCAGCCATAAAATGGAACGAAATTGGGTCATTTGTAGAGACATGGATAGATCTAGAGACTGTCATACAGAGTGAAGTAATCAGAAAGAGAAAAACAAATATCATATATTAATGCATATATGTGGAACCTAGAAAAATGGTACAGATGAAGCAGTTTGCAGGGCAGAAATAGAGACACAGATGTAGGGAACAAACGTATGGACACCAAGGGGGGAAATGGTGGGGGTTGGGGGTGGTGGTGTGATGAATTGGGCGATTGGGATTGACATGTATACACTGATGTGTATAAAATGGATAACTTAATAACCTGCTGTATAAAAAAATAAAACTCAAAAATTCAAAAAAATAAAAACCCAATTAAAGCTCCCCATCCAGGTGCTGAGAGAAGATTCCAATTATTTTATCAATAGACCAATGCCTCAAAAAATCTGACTTAAGTTTTAATTGACCTTCTTACCTTTAATCCTTCTTGGGGGGAAAAAAACAGTGGAGACAGAAGAGGACTATGTGATTGATACACTAGAAAATTTTAATAACAAAAATATGAGGAGGTCAGTTTTTTAGAAGTGGTGATTAATAACTATTAATTTTGACACGTGAACACCAAGAGTAGGTTTTTATGGATCCACTCATAAGAAGTTTTTTTTTAACCTTATATTTTGGGTAACAAGGAATGTTTTTAGTAGCAATATTATTCATTTATGAAATAAATGTGGATTCAATTAATAAGCTATATTCATACTCAGTCTGTCAAATTCCTGTTTTTAAACAACTTGGTTCACTGAGCAAGCTAATTTAATGCCTTACTAAAAAGAAAAAAGAATGGTCATTCTCTCTAGTTAAAGATACATGTGGATAGAATTTAAGCAAGTAAGTCTTTTCTCTGTGGAATACAAAAATATAACTGAGTATGTATTTTAAACACATATACACAATGGAAGAAATCAAGCTAAATGTGTGTGTTTAACCTCTTCAACTTTCTGAATATTGGATGTGGTGAGATTGGGTATGACAGTCAGGTAGCTAAGTTGAAAGTTTTCTCTTTGTATATGTTTTTTTACCCTTCTCTGTTCAGAATCTAAATAGAAACAGATGACTTCTTCAGCGGTATTTAGACATTTTTCTTCAAAAAAATCTGTGAATTTCACCAAGATGAATTAAATGATTGATTGTGCCAATAATCATTAAAAAATGAGGCTGGAAAAATTAAACCATGTTTGCTACTGAATGTTCAGTTATATCTGCTTCTCATTCTTGTTTCACATATGATCATCATTTAGAATAATAATAACCATACACCCAAAGAAACGAGGGCAAAGAAGAGTGCATTATCATATTTTCTGTTGTATAATTTATACATTTACTTTTTGTGCAACAATATAGTTTAACTTTCTTCTAAAAACAGAGACTAGTGGAGATGCTATAATTATCCTTTATTTATGCCAAATAGCCAAGGAAAATTAAATTTTATTCCTAATTACCTTGATTCTTGAGAAAGATTTTGTGAGAATGTTGTAGCAATTTGTACAATCTTACTTTTGTACTTTTATCATTACCAGGTAGGGTGGAAACAATGGACATATCATAGGCTCTACATAACTTTCAATTTTCATCTGACATCTTAGCCTGATAATCACCAGTGGTGCTCATGGGGACATATGTATATGTATAAGTGATTCACTTTGTTATAAAGCAGAAACTAACACACCATTGTAAAGCAATTATACTCCAATAAAGATGTTTAAAAAAAAAAAAAGAAGTAGACAGCTTGGGCCTTTCTACCTCCCTGGCCTATCCTTTTAGCATTTTTTTCTTTCTTTTCATTTCTTCAGAACCCACTGTTAATAAATGGTTCCATCCTGAAGTCAGTTAAACACTAGAGATTTAACAGGCTATCTCATTCAAGAATTAATTGCATTCACACTTGTTTTAATGGGGGAAAAAAGCTTATTTCATGGGATAACTTACATGATAAAAATTCAGGCACTATGGATCATGGAAAAGGAAGAAAGGGAATATTGGTAAAGAGATCTCCTTACTGTCACTGTAAAAAAAAAAAAACCTCTTGCTTCATCCTTAAGACATTGCTGAAAGGTATGTGTGTGTGTGTGTGTGTGTGTGTGTGTGTGTGTGTGAGAGAGAGAGAAAGAGAGACCCCCATATTTTCCCTAGCAATAAAAATAACCAAAATCCTGTAAACACACTCATAAATCTCTAAAGGGATTTCTTATATCAGCCATAATTTTGAGTGTTGCATGAATAAAATGATCATACCCAGATGTGCAAGAAATGACAACTGTAATTTGTAAGGACTGGCAACCAGGACTAGGTAATGGCATTCAAACCAATGAGTAATCAGAATAGTTGACAGCCGTTCTTCAAGACTCAAATTTCTGATGGGGCACAACACTTGGACAAACAATTGTTAGTGAACTATGGTCCTATGATAATCAATTTATAATACCTGAAATTTTAGGACATGCCAATACTTACCAGAATATGCTTTATAAGCTGTATAATTTTCATTAGAAAAAAATCTGTAAAAGGATATCTGAAGCTATAACTACATGATTAATTTTTTGCCACTAGAAATATCAATCACTAAATACCAAACATTTTCCTCAGAGCTACTAGAGACATTAAATCAATATGTAAAATGCCAACAAGACATTACAAAATACATTCCCTGCACTGTCAAAGAGCATTCTCCAGAATATTCACACTGTAGAATGTTACAGCCTCTACCAAGAATGCCACCATCCGAGCAAGCAGTGAGTCACCATCTATAAAAATTCAGAACTTGCTTAAATCTGGAAGTTTTACTGCTATGGCAAGGAAGTTACCAGACCAGAAAAATGCAGAGAATCTGAGGCATTGCACTAAGTCATCTCATTAATTGTCCAGTGGTCCACATCATTAAATAAGAAATGTTGGGGAGGAAAGAAAACAAAGGCAGCAAGCAGGAGGGATCAAGTAACCAAGGCCAGCCCTTCAGCTATTTTTTTTCCTCATATCTCTTTCCCACTGTCCTTCTGACACCCTCCTCACTCTGATGCCCTTCTTCCTGACTTCCTAGATTCAAAAAGTATATTTTGTCCCACAATTTTCTCTACCCTTTGCTCTTGCATTAAAACTAACCTCTTTCCTATCCTATATTCTATTAAACTGTATTCTTTGGAAGATAGTTTCTTTCATTGACTTAAATATTTTTAAAATATCTCCTGCCCACCAAATGATGCGATAGGTGCTGGTGATACAAAGATGAAGGTGAAAACAATTCCCTTCATCAAGGAGCTTTCTGTCTAGATGAAAATACTCCTGCAAAAGGGCTAAAAATATTTTATTTGTAAGGTCTGGGTAGGTTTTCATTTTAATAGAGTACTCCTATATACAACTGATAACCTAAAAAAGGTAGTTTTAATGGAAGGAATTTTAGATACTTCCTGAGGAGTGGGGAGGTAGTTTGGGTGTGGATAAGAATATGAAAAAGACCTTTAAGTAATAGTCAAACAACACGTTGGCTCATTTAACATTGCTTTCATGAAAAAGCAACACCATTACTAAGTAAATATAATACCTGTTGAATATTAAAGCTATTTGATCACTGTGGAATATTAATGTATGTTTATCTTGCACATCCTACACTGGTAAAGTCAAGCTTGTTATGTTGAGAATTGAGTCTCATTGTAAAGTGATGTCATTCCCATTGTTATTCACCTCTGTAAGGGTGAATAACACCCTTACGTCTGTAACAAACACCCTTACCACTTGGCCCTCACCTCTGTAAGGGCCAAGTGAAGGAAGATCCAAAGATAGAGAGGAGCGCTTCTCAAATAGGTGACTTTGCCCGCAAAGGGACTTTTCACAACGTCTGGAGATATTTTTGGTTGTCAGAACTGGGGGAAGTGCTAGTGGCATCTAGTGCATAGAGACCAGGGGTTGCTGCAAAGCTTTCTGCAATGCACTGGACAGTCCCCCACAACTGAGAACTATCCAGCCCCAAATATCAATAACTAAGGTTGAGAAATCCTCATATAAGTGGTATTGTGTCATCTCTTTTCCTAAAGTTATCGTCTCTTTTCCATTCTGAGATCCCTCCCTCCTGCAATCCCCTTGGGCTAGGGGCAAACTCACCGTGATATGATTAAAAATGTGATACTGTCACAACCTTATCTAAAAGCATTCAGTGCATTCCTCAAACTTGAGTGAGTGTTAAAATATCTGGGATACTTCTTTAAATATATATTCCCGAGTCTGCTTCTGGAGATCCTTAGTAGGTTTAGAATAGGAGTCAGGAATCTTAGTTTTTCAGGTGATTCTGGTGTGAACGTTTGGAAGGGCATACAAAAGGAAACGCTGATCTGTTGGATAAAACCCAGGTTCTTTAACGTTGGATCAGGCCTCCACTATGATCCAATCCATTCGTATTTCTTCTGATACGTACCTTGTCCCTCTCCTCTCATAATCTCTGTTCCAGCAGTATTGATCTACTTGAAGTTCACTGAAACATTGTACTGTTTCATGAATTCCCCACCATTAATATGTTTCTTCTGCCTGGATTCCCTTTCCTTCTTTGTCCTACTTGTGTTGGTAAATGTTGAGTGGCTGTTCAAAAAAATAGAAAAATTCCCTGATTTGTAGTATTTGCCAATTTGTATGGTATAAATATTCCCACCATGGCCAATTTCAAGCTACCGATGTGACATTTCTGAAAACTGAGCTGGAAGGAAATATGCACAATCAGCTCTTGAGAACTGGTGTGAGCTTAACTCCAGCACAACATTGCAAGTATGCAAGTAATTGTTATCTTTTATCCTTCCTCATAGCCTTTCACAATAACTCAAGACTGTTTCTTGCACGTTTAATATTGCAATTATTCTTTCACTTGTATTTCTCAACATGAACATTACTAACTAGACTGAGTTCTTCCAGATGAAGTCCTATGGTAATAAAAATTGTGTTTTGCTAGAGTACATTTTAACTGAAATGTTTCTGTATTTATGGTTTTGGGGGTATGTTTTCCTTTTATATACCAGCTTATTAAGTAAAGTGTTAAGTATTTTTTAAGTTTCAGCTTCAGTCATGCTAAAGTATATCAAGCCAAAGGGCTTTTGTTCATGCCTAAGCCAAAATGTTAAAGGCGGAAGTGTGTCTTCTGGGAGCCAGCCTAAGCACTAATAAAATTGAGATATGTGACCTTGGGAAGTTAACTTCGGGCTACTTTTCGCTAATGGGGGATTCTCTTCTGAAGAATCTAGGTTCTGGGTTATTTCAGTCAGAGGAAGTTGTATTTACTTAGATAGTACTTTATCTATAGTCAACTTGGCTGAGTTGAGCTATTTCTCCTTTTAAATTATCAGGGACTTCTTAACCTGAACTACTTTTTACCAAAAAGGATCCCCTTACTGTTTCATTCCTAAGTAATTACCTTCTTGAACTGGAACATATTTTTGAGGGCAGAAATATTTGATAATTGCTCTAGTACCCAGAGACGATAGAGGAAGACATTTTATGCTGCCATAAGAAAGGGTCAGCCTTAAATACATGGACAGATTGTTTCCCTTCATCTGAAAATACGTGTAGTTATCTTTCTGAATCCTCAAAACATCACTCTGTATATATTATCCCAGTCATTTGCCTTCTCTATTTATATATTAGATAGTATACTTGTTTTACTAAAAGCCCAATTCTAAAAAGTTTAACAGTCGTCAATGTTCCTTCCCTCTCTCTCTTCCTCTCTCTCCCCCTCCCTCCCTCATGACTCTTGTGTGTATAGTGATAGATTCAAATAGATCTAACAAATCATAATACAGTATAAACAGAGGAAATGATCTTCCTATAAGGGCATAGGTATAAGGATCAATTAAACAAACTGGCATGCTATGGTATAGTATATGCTTTCAATATTTTATAGAATTCTAAGTTGAAACCTGAAGAATAATGTCTCTCCTGGGAGATAATGGTAATTATAAACAAAAAACATGGGGAAGTTTCTTTTTTTAATCCTTAGTTATAAAATTCATTTGTTTGATGCCCATACCAATTTTTTGCTTATTTGCCTGTCATTGGTTCATGGAAAGATGCAAAAAACTAAGAGATTTAGATGTGATTCAGTAGGATTAGAAAAAAAAATTATCACTGAGCCAACTAAACTAGTTCCAACTCAAAAGCAAATCCAAATAATGTTTAATTCTTCTGACTTAAATTACTCACTTGAAAAGTAAGTTTAAATTGGCAGTGAGAACAATTCTATAAGCTAGTAGGGCAAGAAACTTCAGGATAGTGATATTTAAATTTAACTTATTAAATACTTGATAAGACTGAAAAATCATTGAAGATCATTTTTTTTGATCCGTTGTCATTTCAGGTTTATTTATTTATTTTCCATTGAAAAATGTCTTGCTTCCAAGCTTTTATCTCTAAGAGAGCTAAAAAAAATTTTGAAAGACTAACATTATACTAGGCAGGCATCCCAAAAGTTGATGGGACACAACTGTGCTGTAGAACTTGGTGAGGTAAATGGCATATGTTTCTTAAGAAATGGACTTTATAACTTTCTAAAACTTTACTCCCTTTGAATGATGGGCCTTTTTGCCTAGGAGTGAAATGATTATGTAGGGTACTGTACTATAGCACTCTCTTAAAAATACATTGCATCAGGGTCATGGTGTTGTAATGTAGAATTTTAAAGGTAAGAGAGTGAGCTTTTAAATTTAATATCTCAGGGACTTTGGATCCTTTCCACCCAAAACTTGGCTTGCAATTTGTCTCCACAGATGATTTTAATGGTTTAAATTAGTTATGGCTTTTCAGACTGTGAAGTAGCCAATAATTTATCTTTGACCAAAGTTTAAACAATTAGTTCTAACCAGCACCAGTTATTTTAAAAATCGGGTTTTAGAGGAAAAAAAGTAAATGTGGTTAGTTAATTTCTTATTGCTCAAAGACTTATATATTTAAAAATAAAACTCCAGAGATTTTAGTTTGAGGGGGAACTCCCTAGTTCTGTGGCTAGTTGCCCAACGTATTGTTGTGTGTCAGTGAAAATTTAGAAATGTAGAGAGTTATAAATCCCTCTATCCTCTTTCATATGCATGTGAACAATATTTCTGTGGCATAGGGAGGTTTTAGAGTTTGTAGGTTAATTTTGGGGTCAGCTATCATTTGCAAATTGTAGAAAAGAAGGAAGTGTTCCCATGATGGCATACGTTTCCTGACTTCACTTCATGGCAAAGTTTAGAGTCTTTTGAATTTCCTTGATCCAGAGTCTGCAAAAGCCTTCAGTGGCAGGTTGCCAGTTTCAGTTAAACTTACTCGGTCTTCGTCTTACTTGAGAGTTTTCAGAGGGACATAATGCCCATTTTGTATTGCCTGGATCAACAGTGCACTCGAAGGCTGTTAACAGAGAGCTGAGAAAGGGGCTGCATGTGGGGGTGCAGACTCCTAAGTACCTTCTCATGGTTAACTGTATGGTTTGTACTTGTGTCCTTTTGTGGGCAGTTATGCTAACTGTGCTCATCTATCATTCTTCTTTATTTATAAGATGACTTAGATTAACATTAGTATCAACATAGGCAGGGAGGATGGCTTTGGAAGGGCAGAGGTAATAAAAACAAAACCCACTTCTCCAAGTACTCTCTTTTCTTGCTTAGACGTTCTCACCTTTGAATAAATGTAGCAAGAACCAAGAAAAGTGATCTGAATTCTCTGGGATTAAACATGAGTATGAGTTTTAAGAAATGGAATTGCAACCAGTTCATATCCTCTCATCTTGTCTGGATTTTTTTCCATAACAAAGCCTGGTTTATCTACAGAGTCCATCCATCTACAAACTTTTACGTTTAATAAACATCAGAGTTGAATTAAGTCAATACTATATTTTTGTAGTAATTGTGGAAGGAAATGAAAACAATGGACAGGTTGCTGAATGGTCTGCTACTGCCATTGTGATCTAAACTAGTCATAACATTTAATTTCAGCTTTTGGATCTGTCAAATGGGGAGAGGTTGGTTAGTCATTTTCTAAATTCCCTTCCTGCCATAAGACTGTCACTATGACATTACTTTAAAGATTATGGTCAGGATAGGATGAAAAAGTGAACGAAAAGGAGGCAGTGACTTTTGTCTAGAGACATCTAAATCAAGAGATTTTTGCAACTAAATTTAATAATGGAATGGGAAAATAGTACAAAATAAGGAAGTATAGTGTTGGTGTTCGTACATAATAAATTGATCCTCACCCTCCTGACTGCCATAGTCACCCCCCAAAATATACAAGTATGATAGAGGGGTAGCAGCTGCCTCATATGTCAACTCACGAATTGTTAAGAATGCCAGTGCTTGTCAGTTAGTAGTTTCCCAGCGCAAACTCCTGGGAGGGAAGCTGGATTTAGACCCTTTTGGATTTCCTACGTTCTCCTCTTCCTTCCTTAGAATTTTGATAGTACCAGTAAGTCAACTCAGGGAGATAAAAATGGAGAGTAGTTATATCAATATCGCCTAACAGACTGGACACAATGAAGAGGAGGCTAGATTGAAGTGGTATTGAGGTGGTGCCTGCTAATTACTCTGTTCACATTTTGAAAGCTGCATCAGAATAAACTCCAAACAGAGTAAATGAAACTGCAATAATAACATTCTATTAGGAATTTTGGATTGGATCTGGTGTAATCTTATTGGTATAGAAGCACTTAGTACTGATTTATTAGGTAAGTGGAGAAAATAGAAATGTGGTGGAGTATGCTCTGAAAAAAGTGTAACTTTCCTTGTTTTTAATCTAAAAACCATTGTGTCAGTCAATTTAGTTTTTGTACACAGTGTTTGAAAGATAACCTTGATTTATGTAAAGTATTATTTCCCATGTTCATTTGTTAATTTAAGTCTTGAAATCCTGATTGAGCACAAGCTATGTGCCAGGCATCAAGCCTGCACTGAGATACGTGATGAATAAGACCCACTTCCCATTTCCCCATCTCCCAGGAGCGTGCTTTATAGTCAAATAATATGGATTGTGTGTCCTTTGTTACAGTGGCAAGTGTCAGCAGCCTATGACATAATTATAATCTGACAGAAAAACAAAATATTCTATAATCAACTTCTTTCTGTGCATATCCACTCCATGGTGCTCTGCTGCTATGTAAAATTATACTCACAAATGCTCTTTAGTAGCATTTTTAAAAGATGAAAAATGCCTATATGGTAAAAATTAATCCCAATTCATTTTAGACATTTATGTAGAATTAGGATATGAAGATATTAGCCAAGAGACTGAAAAATGAGTGTACCTGCATACAACTGTGTGTTCTATTTTTCAGGCTTAACAGCTTAGCTGTAACATTTGTACATTAGCTAAATAACATCTCAAGGGGAGATGGAGATAGAACCTTGATGTCTACTGATTGTACATGTGTGAGTTTGTGCTCTCAAAGGATGGTCCTTAAAAACTCCCTGCTGGAAGCTATTGTGCATATTGTAAAAGGACTGTTGCTAAGTGCCAATTGAGCTAGTACTGTATACTTGCCATTTAAAAAGAAGATTTCATACCACTTGATTATGTTAAATAGAAATGTTTGAAATTTATACAGAATTACAGCAAAATGGCACACTAGTTATATGTCTAAAGGGCTGCAACTACTGTATTCCATAACTGTCAGTCCTTCTGGTAGATGGTTTAATGTAAGACTGTCACAGAATGTATTACATGAGAAGTATAGAAAGTCTTAGAATAGTGAAGCCATAAATATATATTGTAATAGAACCTAAACCCATGTTTGCATTGAAACATACCTACCTATATACATATACATACATATATATTATATTTAATGGTTCAAGTAACACAAATAGAACTCTGAATTTTTAAGTATGTAGAGGTCTAGATGAATCAAGTAAGGTTTTTCTGTGTACATAATAGAGTCAGAGTATCATTCTTGGTGCTGTACAGGGTTCCTATGGGATAACAATATGTTGTGTTACTTTGAACAATTCCTTCTGAAAATGTCCTTTCTTCAGAGGCACCTAATTTCCCCCCTAAAAATGGTGGTGGTTGGGGGGGATTTTTACAACCTTTTAAGTGAATCCTTTCCATCAGCCAAATTATATTTTCAGTGGGTATGTGATCTACGCCCCTCATTAGTAAAGTATACATGCCATAAATGCAATAATAAGCTACCTTAATTCATAAAAATATGGAACTGGGAAGGAAGTAGACTAAATACCATGACTTTAGCCCCCTTTCCTCCAAAGATCCCATGGAAATAACAAAAAAGAGACATTTTTAAAGAATGAAACTGAGCTGTATATAGAAAATTTTTAAAAGGAGGTAGCTGTGAGCCAGAAAGTTTGAGAAAATCTTGGAAGACAGAATGGAGGTGATGGGGGAGAAAGAGAGAGGAAGGAAAGGCCCAGCTCCGATCCCCCAGGGATGGGCGCAGAGTTCCCAGGAGCGCCGGAGAAATGCTAAACCTAGAGTCAGCGGGAGAGTTTTGTGGCATGTGAATTATTGCTCAACAAAACTCTTTGAAAATTTTTTTTTAGGGAATAAAGAAAAGCATCAGTGAGCAATAAGGCAGCCATCAGGGCAGAGGGCCAGCAGGATCTTCTGCTCCCTTCCCTTCCTACAAGGAGGTTACTGTTCCAGAGAAGCTCCAACTTCATAAGCATTCTTGTAAGAACAAAAATGAAAACAAAAAGTGTGAACTGGGAAGGCCTTCTTTGGGCATTAGGGTGGAAAAGAAAAGCTAGCAGAGCTTCACTTAGATCCTACTATCACCGGGAAGAATTGGAAGGGGACAAGAGGAGGTATCTATCTGCCCAAGAAATAAAAGCATTAAAATGCTCCACCTTCATGGGGAATAGTCCCTAATAATGTTGGCTTTGGGAGGGATCCCCATCTGCTAACCTGCCCAACCCTCACAAACCCCAAGCAAACCTATCGATTGGCCTGGGCTGTCAGATAACACAGTTGCTACTGCCAGCAACCCTCTTCCCTGCCCTGCCCTGGACTCCCATTCAAAGGATGGGCTCTTTTAGAGAACTGACTACTTTCCTTTGACAGTGCAGGCCTCTTCAATATGCTGATCAACCTGGCCCTTTATAAATATCAACCTACAGGCATGTATCATGACATTTGGTGAAAACCCAGTGGTTTGAAAGGGGAGGATTGGTAAGAACAAATAAAAGTAATCCTGGGAAATAGTATCCTTAGATTTGAAAAAGTATCTCACAAGCTGCTGTAATAAAAGTGCCAATCAGAGAATGAAATTAGTCTCTGGGAATTTAAAATAGGATTGAGAAAATTGAAAAAGAAAATCCCTGAATCACTGAAAAAAATACTTCCAAATAGGTGATTTGAGAAAGAAGCTTAAATGTCTTATAATTTAGAGCAAAAGACAAAGAAATGAACAATATGGGACAAAAGTTAAAAGATACAGAGTTTTGTTACAGGAGATCCAAAATTCATCATCGGAAGTTTTAGTAGCAGAGGATAGAGACAATGAAGGAGCATGGAACAGGAAATGGAAAAAAAATTCTCATCACGTCCCACAAGTACCAGAACGACAAAAACTAACTTTGATAATATTCAGTGTTGGCAGTGACATGGAAGTAGGTAATCTCACAAACTATTTAGGGAGAATATAATCTGCATAATTTCTATAGGGAGAAATGAATTTACCTTTGACCCAGCATTTTACTTCTAAAAATTTTTCTTACGGGTAGTTTACCCACATGAACAAGAACATACATTCCAGTATTCACTTAAGTGTGATTTTAATAAATAAAACCTGAAACAGTCTATCTATCTATAATGATACACCTATGTAGTTAAAAAAATCAAGAAAAAAATTTTATATGCTGATATGGAGAAATATCAGATATAGACAAAATTAAATGCCAATCAAAAATATTAAGGAAAAAATGTATGTTTAAAAAAGAACATAGGTATAGCCATAGATTCTTTTGTGTGCCTAACAGTTTCTTTAAAAAATCTAAACTATAGAATTCAAGTTTTATCTTTGCTTCTAATTAAATATGTTAGTAAATCACAATATTCTCAAAGATACAAGAAAACGATTGAATCATAAAATGTAACCTTAAAAACCCCCTGGTTCATTTGATAAAAATCAAAAATACTAATTCAGTGTAAAGTAATATTTAATAAAGACAATGACTCTCAAAAATAAAGCATTCAAATGGATCAAAAAAGGAAGTTCATACATTCTCTTCCAGAACAGACAGTGCATAGTCCTGGCTTACCGTAACTCAGTGTCAATTATACAGTGAATATATGCAGTATTTCTGTGTATTTTCTGATTTCATCATGTGTAAATTGAGGAAGACTTGCCTAGTAGAAGAGAGCTGTTTTAAAAATCATTTAAGGAAAAAATCCTTAAATGGATACTAATGTCTCATGTTCATCTAAAAATAACAAACTATTTTATGGACCATCCAAGCTATTCATCACTTTCTCTTGGCTGTTCAGCTACCAAGAGAAAATATGGTCACTTTATTCTTTTGGTCACTTTATTCTTAATCATCAGAGAAAAATTGTATAGATTTGAAACTCAAACATGTACTTTTTCTATCTGCTCACACAAGAAAAAAACAGATTGATAGAAGAGAATATTGAGTCTAAGAGAGAAAATATATGCATGGATATTACATAGAGGAATTAATATGAAATAACACATGACCTCATGGTGGAAGAGTGGTAAAAAAAAAAAATTAGAACTTTTAAGTCCTCTAAAATGTAATCTTTTATTTTGGACATTCTGTTAGTTAGTTCCCAAGCTGCGGACCCTGAAAAACTAGTATCCCTCAAATGTTAATGCATTTTACTGCTGAAAAGGTTACTGTACCTCTGTTTCTGGCATTCTGGCTGATTAGATGTTCAAATGGACCCTCCTATAAAGCAGCTATATTATGATAATGTACACTTTGAGTTATTGCTAGTTTTGTAGATGTAGGGAATATCTTTAAAACCTGCTTACTGACCCTCCCATACATGTACACATATTGACAGTGAACTGGAACCATATCAGTGGAATGGAGTTGGGACCAAAAAGGTCAGAAGTCAAGATGCCACTAGTAGCGTTGCTATCTAGACACCGAGGCTCCTCTGGCAAGGTGGTGAAGTTGGGACCGAGATTCCCTTGAGAAATCAAGAGAAGGACTGAGGTCATTTCAGGTTGTTATCCCTCCCCATCACCCACAAAAGAAAATACTTTTTAGAGGAAAGTTTTCCCAATTTAGACCTATAGGACCAATAAGATTAAATAAAATATTTATAAATGAAGATCATCGAGTACATTAGGAGACCAGCCATGATAAGAAAAAGTTAAAAGAAACAGTGAACAAAAGATTGAGACATCAAGGAAAACTGATATTGCAATTGCCAGATAATTCATATAATTGCATAGGAAATGTTTAAAGAAACAAAAGATGCATTGACAAAGATGAGCATGAAACAAAACCTATCAGGAATGAACTGACAGATTTGGAAAAAACAAAAAGATACTTCCAGAATGAAAAACCTATGTGTCAGGGGGGAAAAAAAGCCTCAACGGACAGTTTAAATAGTAGATAAGACAGAGAGAAATGCAAATCAAAATCAAAATGGGGTATTATCTCACATTTGTTAGGAACACTTATTAGGACTCTGTGTGTGTGTGTGTGTGTGTGTGTATGATAAGTTTTGGTGAGGATGTGGAGAAATTGGAACCCTTCTACATTGTTGGTGGGAATGCAAACTGGTGCAACCACTAAGGAAAAGTAGTGTGGAAGTTCCTCAAAGAATTAAAAATAGTACTACCACATGATCCAGCAATCCCATTTCTGGGTGTATTTCCAAAAGAATAGAAATCAGAATCTCAAAGAGATAATTGCACCCCAATGTTCATCGCAGCATTATTCATAACA
Source organism: Monodon monoceros (assembly GCF_005190385.1). Taxonomy (NCBI): domain Eukaryota; kingdom Metazoa; phylum Chordata; class Mammalia; order Artiodactyla; family Monodontidae; genus Monodon; species Monodon monoceros. The sequence goes on along the minus strand of NW_021703776.1, from coordinate 71,248,382 downwards.
GCCAAGATGTGGGAACAAGTCAAGGGTCCAGTGATGGATGAATGGATAATATACATGTATATATGAATATTATTCAGCCTTAAAAAGAGAAATTCACCAAATAAGCTCCCAAACTGGAGAGCAGTTCCCTATAATAAGAAGCCATGGAAGAATTTCAGGCAACAATAAAACAGGCTCTGCCTTGGATCTCCTTATCTCCTTCAGTCCCCCGTGAAATTATAGGTATCTTAGAACAATCTCACAGCTTACTGGAGCCTTTGGCAATTAGACTTCTATTATCCTTGACATCTGGGCTGAGTAGCAATTACTAGTTTGTCATTGATCCCTAATGGAGAGGTTGTCTCATTAATTGAAAAGTTAAGTCTCTGACCTGACAAACTCTTTCTACAGTGAGTGACTTTGTATTAAACACCCATTAGATGAGAAAAGCCCCCCAAATTTTGCATTGTGAAATGGAAATGGCACTGCTAGTAACTTAGCAAATTTTATGAACGGACTCTTAGCCTCATGAACAGCCTCACTTTTTGCTATACCCAACCTTCTGGCTCAGTGTGAGCCTACAAGACTTGCCACGATTTACTGTTGAAAGAGTATCTCTGCAACATGGGAAAAATCTCAAGTAATGCCTTAGCCATATGCAGTCATAATGATAAATTGCTGATATCTTACCGTAATTGATATGCTCCCCACGGTAGGCTAGCTTCAGACAGCTGTCCTGGTCATAGCGCACATCATTCCAATATTGATAAAAATATACCTTTGCACAGATAAACGGGCCATCTCTAATGGCCTAGCTACTTGTTCAGGCCAGCCACCTACTCAGACCTCACTACAAAGCCATACCAATATGGAATAATTTTTACGGAAAAATACAATATATCTGTTACATAAGTACAATATATATCTATATGAAATGACCACTGCTCAAGGAAGTAGTCCTTGGGACTGAAATAGTCAATCAGGCACAGGCAGATATCTCTACCAAAGCCTACTTGATTCATGCTCAAGCCCACCATGGTTATGGGACCACCACCAAATTGATGTCAAATAAAATGTTACATGTATACAGCCCACTGTTGCCGGAAAAAAAATCTCTATGACTTGCCACCCATGCAGCCTTTCTAATGATAATCTCTAACATGGCTCTTTGGTCCATCTCTCTTCAGCTGTTTATGAATTGCACATGACATACTTCTGCATTGGCTGAGCTTCAAATCACCCAAAGCTGGGGGAAGAGTCCCAGGAGAGTTTGAGGGAGCACAATGCACTTGTCTCCCTTTTTCTGAGCAGCACACTTCTGAAAGGAAAAGTAACTTCCTTTCCTCTTACGTGCATGTGTGTGTGTTTTTAATGCCTGCTTCTTTTTTTTTCCCCTCAGAGGATACCTGAATACAAATGAGCTTGAACACTGACTTTGCTTAAAGAGGTTACCTTCTACTTTGGAGGTTGCTTATAACAACAAAATGTGGCTTCTGAGTTTTGGTGGAACTCAGCATGCTGGATAAAGGGAGGACAGTCTGACTCATTCCCACGTACTTCTGAAAACAGTGGTCATTGTCTTGTGAAGTTGAACATTTTCATTTATAGTTACATCTTGGCACATAAATAAACTTTTGCTAATTTAGATACCTACTGTTACATGTATGTACCAGGAAGCGGGTATAAGAACATAGGAAAATTGCTCAAAAGAGCAAAAGACTGGAAACAACTCAAATGTATATCAATAGGAGACTGGATAAGTAAAATAGAAATATATTTACAGTGGAATTGTACACAGCAGTGAAAAGGAATGCTCTGTAGCTGCAGGTTACATGCAGCCATATGGATGAATCTTAAGAATGTAACATTGAAAAATAAAATTTAAAAAGTCACAAGTCCCAGAATACTGCATATTGTGTTTTCATAAATCTCAAGAACAAGCAAAACCAGTATATTATTTATTCATATTTTTAAAAGAGAAAGTTATGACAGACACAGAATTCAAGATAGGGGTTGGTTGCTTTGTGGGGGGGAGGTGAAGCGGGGCATAGAGAAGAGCATACAGATGCATGCCAGGTTATTGGTGAATTTTTCATTCTTCGATTATGATGAGTTCAGAGGCATTCTGATATATTATTATTGTGTTATATGTAATGTACACATAGATCAAATGTGTACTTATATATGTCAGATATTATATTTTAAAAGGTAGTGAAGAAAATAGGTTAAACATTGTTTAAATGGTTCTTTAGTAAAATATGTGGGAGCAACTGAGTTACATAATAAATAGGTATATATTAAAGCTGGACTTCTTAGATATTTCAGCATAACATTATTCACTGTGAATCGCTAACTGGGGATATATTTCTTAGTTGAATTCTTTAGGGAATAGAAATCTCATAAGTAAATGAGAGTGCCCCTATCCCTTCAAATTCCTGTACCATCTACCTGCCGTTTTGTCTAAAAGTGCACCATTAATTATCCCCTTCATGCATTAAGTATCATTAGTTCACTGACAAATTATAAATATCTTTGGGTGAGATAATATGTTAATCAACAACTTTTTAGTACATGAGAGTTTATCTGGTAATGATATGTTGCTTTTGAAAGCAGAATCTCTGAGGAGGTGGGCAACAGGACATGTATGTTTAACAAGAGAAGGGGAGGGCTAGGTCTGGTGAATGGAGAAGCAGGTAGGACTTGTGGGCCTTTGTAGGACTCGTGGGCAGGTATGTGGGAATTTACTGTCAGGTCAGGGAATCTTCAGAAAGAAAAGCAACAAGAGAAAAAAGAGAGAGGAAATTTATATGGCTTATTCGGTAGCTGCCATCATCTCCATTGCATGCTTAGTCCTTGCTTTTTGATTCCTTCCAAGCTTAAACCACTCATGCTTGAACTAGGTGTGTTATAACAGACACTGTCAGTGCTTGATTCCTATCCTCTCGGCCCACTCAGGTTCACCTGCAGCTTTGCTGCACAATTATTGTATATACCAATGGCTTCCTATATTAAGCACCGGTGTCTCTATTTCTACTAGAAGTGATGTTCACCTAGAGTACAGGGTAAGCCATTAGTGTCTTGTTTTTAAAGTCATCAAGAGCCACCCTCAGCCACTGAGCGAAGAGAGATGGCTAAGTACCCAGGTTAGCTCCTACCTTGGAGGTGTGTTTACATTGGCTGATTCCCAGGGGCACTGAACTTCAGTTGCTCACAGTAGCGACTTAGCCATTAACACATCCTCTTTATGGTCCTCCTCTCTTCCGTTCTCATCCTGTTGTTCTCATACTGTGCTTCCTGGGATCACCTCCAAAATACACTACTTGACCTGAATCTTTATTTCAGGGTCAGCTTTTAGGGGATGGAAGATTGGCATATATGCGCTCAGATTTTTAAACACCTTCTCCTCCCTTTTTAATTTGTTCAGTCGCATTTCTTGTGGATACAAAAAATGCCAGAGTAAATGTTAAATGCTGCAGCATTTTAAGTACGGTATATTACTGTGGTACCCATGCTGCAATATATTTACGTAAAGTTCTTTAATCAATACTGTTTCTCTAGCTCCTTCTACCAGCAGGGCAAAGGCTTACCATCCTGTACAAAATTAAGTTATTTCTGGTGCAGGCAGGTTACTTATCATTAAGCCTCAGCTGTCAAACTCAATACAGAAGAATCTAGAAGCCAGTCCCTGAATGACTGTTTTTGAAGCCGTGGTACATTGTGGAGAGGGTGAAAGTAGGAAAATGAGGGGAAGGAGGCTCATGCCTTTCTAGTCAAGAGCTGATGCTTTCCAGCATTGTCACTTTCTCCACATGTCAGTAGAGGAGGGTTTTTCTAATCATCAATGATCTTTGAAGAGTTCAACAGGCAATTCTATCTTGTATTTTGAGAATTTGGAGCACTAGAGCCTCATATCAGAACCAGATTTGTAGATAACCAATTAGACCCTGCTAAGTCAGTCTGATCCCTGACTAAATATATGTCTAGGGCACTGGGAAGTATACTCTTTTGGATATTTTCTTTCAGTAAATGCAAATCGTACAGTGGTACTTAGGATAATAATAAGGCAAGCAACTGTGTTATGCCCTATGAAAACTTTTACCAGTGGCTCAAGCTGGGAACCCATGACTATTCAGCTATCCATTCATGTTTGTAAAGAATCTAGGAGCTCCTGGCTTCCCATTTCTGAGGTAATTGCTCTCGGCAATTTTGCAAGACAAATCAGAAAGTAATCAGAGTTCTCTCAAGCTCCCTTGAACCAGGTAGAGGATCCAAGTTGAATACACTGAGTTTTCACTAAGGTGATAGGGGAACCAGAGGAAAATGCCTTCCTCTGACTTCTCAGCAATGTCAGGCCACTCATGCTAGCAAGAACCCAGAGCCCTGGAATGTAGAAGAATAAGAAACATGCCCCTCTGAAAAAGTGTGGTATCTATATTTGATAAAGTCAGAGGAAGATCTACATAGAGATCAACTGTAAAGCCCTGAATATCCTTCCTTGATCTCCCCTGAGGACAGAGCAGTACTGATGAATGTGGTTTTCTTGATAACTTAGCCAAGGATCCAATAAACATCTCAAAGTACCCAGTGCCTCCTTATACTTTGTGCATTGAAAATGAAAAACTGGTGAGCATCTCTGTACGGTTCAGGGTAACAGTAAGCCCCAAAACAAAAAGATGTGACCTGGGAGATTTTATAACTGAACAGTTATTCTAATGTAAGGTGGCTCTAAAGTCTTAAGTAAAAACAATTAAAGTGGTCAGGTTAACCACAATTCCTATACAGTAAGGCTAGATAAATGCCTTAATGTTAATTTAAGCTCTGAGACTAACCGTGGGCAAAGTTTTACCTTTGTGATCATTTTTCTCCTTTTGTGGTCCTTGGTGTACTGGAACCAGCTCATACTGGTTAGAGAGAGCCACTGCCAGCAGCTCTTCCAAACTCTGTATTCACTGACGTCACATGGTAGCTTGAAATTGGCCATGGTAGGAGTGTTTATACCACAGAAACAGGAAGTGGGTACATAAATATAAATCAGAGCCCCCTCCCACCCCAGTTTGTTGTTAAACATTTATAAGTATGTGCCCATTTATATTGAAATAAGTAACGAAAGCAAGCAGAGATCTTCGCTTCTTGCCTTTGGCCAGAGGATTCATCTCACTCAGATACTTTGGTCATGATGAGCCTGGGCCCTGAGGCAACATTGGAATATTCATGAGTCAGTGTGTTTTATCTGGTAAATGTCTAATTTTCAAACTCTTGCAAGTGACCCAATCTCTGTGAGATTTAGACTTTTCATATGCAAAAACGGTTGTAATGCCTGCCCTATCTATTTCACAGGCCTGTGATGAGATTTCAAATGAATAATGCATGTGAAATAAACTAATTACAATGTACATATATATATTGTATAGTACAGATATGTTTAATATACTTATACATATTATGGTAATAATAGTTAATAATTGACATTTAGTGTTTAGTGTGTGCCCAGCACTAAGTGCTCTACGTATTTTAATCATTTTATCCTCATCAACCATATGAGGTAGGTGCAATTATTATTCCCATTTTACGCTTGTGAAAACTAAGGTAAAATGAGGTTAAATAACTTGCCCAAGATCACACCATTAGTAAGTGGCAGAGCTGAGGTGACAAACCCAGGCAGTTTGGCTTCAGATCCTGAACTCTTAACCACTGTAGAGATTAAATGTCTAAGGTAAATTGTAGATATTTTTAATAGATAATTTATTTGCTCTAAGAGTGTAAACCCTGATTTCTGCATTGCATCTTGTTACATAAACCCCAAAATGTCACAGTGAAAAGAGAAAAATTTTAAACCCAGTGGACAAAGATTTTATATCATTATCAAGGATAGAAATATTGGTATTACTGTAATGCCAAGAAACCTCCAAGGTTTAAAGTTTCATGGATCTTTAAAAGCAAGAAAACTATATTATTTTATTCTATTGTAAAGCAGTAGGAGTGCATTATCAAATATTTGGAGGGGGGAAAAACAGGAAAAATCTGATTCCTAAGGTCAGTCTTACCATGTTGGGTGTATATATATATGTATGTATTTTTTAAGCATAGTTTTGACCATAGTTTATGTGCAGTTTTATAAAGTTTTTCAGCATAAAATTCCAGTGTAAATATTTTCCATGTTGCTAAAAATATACATAAAAATTATTTAGTGGATTTTTAGAGTAACTATGCCATACATTACATAAGAGGTTGTCTACTTTTGGCATTTACATGTGTTTGTTTATCCTCTTTTTTTATTATAAATGCTGGCATATTCACCACTTGTATATATAGCTATTACAATATTTTGGATTATATTTTAATTTGTACCGAGTTTTATAAATGAATTGGTTCAAATGGGATGAAAAATATTATTGATTTTGGCATTTATTGTCAAAAGTATCTCCCTCTATATATACAGCATTTGTTTATAATGTCTTTAGCAGAGTGGCAGAGATTCCATGTTAGAGATGTGTAGTGGAACTTGTATGTCATACTAAGATGCTTTGTTGGTGATGAAGGCTTTAAGTTTGGGTTAAAATGGCAGCATTTAGCTTTTAGGATGATTGCTCTGAATGCAGATGGAAAGTGATCAAAGGAAATCTAGACTGGTGTCTGGGAGACCACATAAGAGGGTTTTGCAAGAGTTCAGGCAAGATATAACAGTTCTGAATTAGGTCATTAGAAATAAAGAGCAAAAGAAGAAAACATATTTGTAAAATAACTGGGAAGTAAAAATCAACAAGATTGATGACTAATTGAATGGGGTATAAGGAAGAACTGTTTTGAGGGGAGAAAGATTCTGAACAAAGTTTTGAATATGTTGAATTTGACAGGGCTGTTTTATACTCAAATGCAGGTATGTCCTGTAAGCAGTTTGGTATATGAATAGACATATATGCATTGAAAACTCTGGAAGGAATTATCATAAGGATATTGTATTATTTAACTAGGAAAGTGGATGAGATGTCCTAAAGATAGTGTAAAAAAGCAGAGGGCAAAAAATAGGAGTCAGAGAAGGACAGAAAAGTCCAAGACAGACAAACAAACAAACAAAAACCAACCAACTAACCAACCAAAGAAAAACAATGATCAGAGCTATGAGTAGAACTGGCAGAAAATAGCATCACGGAGACTAAGGAAAGAGAGACTTTAATGAAAGGGTAAGTTGTTGGGAGTGTCACCTGCAGTCAGGAAATGTGATGCCTGAAAGGTGTCCTTTAGATTTTGAAAAACAGAGGCCACCAGTGCACTTTTTAAGGCCAGTTTCTTTAGCGGAGGGTGTAGGGAGGTCGAGCTGCAGACGCCCTTGCATCAAAAGTGAATCAGTTTTCATTCTTCATCTTTATTAATGTCTTCTATAAGACAAATTTGGTCTTATTTTTTTCAACTTCTTTTTGGGTTTATTGGCATTTCCTGTTCATTTATTTATTTAAGTCAACAGTTCTCAATGAATGATCTGGGACCCCCTGGGAGTTCCCAAGTCCCTTTCAAGGGGTTCACAAAGCCAAAACTATTTTCATAATAATAGTAAGACTTCATTTGCCTCATCCTCCTCTGATTTTCTCATGAGCGTACGATGGAGTTTTCCAGAGGTTGCATAAGTGATGTCATCATCATTCTAATAATTAATGAAATGTGTTATCATGTTTTTAAAATTGCCCAGTTTTGATTTGTGAATATGCTAAGTGTTAAAATATATTGGGGATGGCCAAAAAGTTTAAGATCATACGGGAAAACCCGAATGAACTTTTTGGCCAAGCCCAATATTAATCCATATAAACAAAAACTCTTGAGTCCTCAATAATTTTTAAGAATGTAAAAGAGGAATGATACCCCCCAAATTGAGAACTTCTGATTGAAACTATGCTTTCTTTGTTTTCTCTTATGATTTAGAAGTTATATGCCTGCTTTTATTTCTACAAATATTTGCCTTTAAGGAGAAAGAACAAATACGCATACTAGTTGTAAACATCAAAAATTAAGTCACACCTATTGACATAACAAAAATAAAAATGGATATATTAAGTGGATAGTTTGAATTCCCCTTCACTACTCCTGTGTCCACTTACTAGTTTTGGAAATTCAAATTCAAGGTATAATTAGTTTAATTTTCTTATATTATCAATCTGTTTTTCTCAAGCTGTATTTTTAACATGGCTACCATTTTGCGTGCAGTGTTTTCATGATAGTTTTTCATATTTATTGAGTTAATAGCAGTCAATATCTTGATCAATAACAGTAAATCTTTGAAGCCATTATATAGTTGAAAATTTCTTTAAGTTATCTTCATATAGGAATTAAAGCATGACTGGGTATAGAGTTATCATATTATGTACTTTTACTAACCCCACAAAATTCTGAATAAGTTGAACCATATCTTCTGGCTTTTAATATTGGATGGAACTCTGAGAAAAGCTTTATTTTTAAACATTGTTCGGTAGTGTTATGTGCTGAATCATGCTGCCCACCAAAAAAATTCATATATTGAAGTCCTAACCTCTAACACCTCAAAATATGGCTGTATTTGGAGAGAGGGTCTTTAAAAAGGTAATTAAGTTAAAATGAGGTTATTGGGGGTGGGCCCTAATCCAATATGACTGGTGTCCTTATAAGAAATAGGGATTAGGACACAAACACACAGAGGGAATATCATGTGAAAACACAGAGAAGACAGCCATCTACAAGCCCAGGAGAGAAGCTTCAGAAGAAACAAACACTGCCAACACTTTGATCTTGAACTTCTAGCTTTCAGAACTGTGAGGAATAAATTTCTATTGTTTAAGCCACCTAGCCTGTGGTACTTTGTTATATGGGAGCCCTAGCAAACTAATACAGGTAGAAGGCTTAATTATTTTTGTCTACAACTCTGTAAAGGAATTTGTATGTGATATTATTATTCCAAGAGTTCACAACATACGATTAGCTGGTGCTTTTGAAGCTACAGTACAGAATACTACTTTTGCAGAATGTTAATTGATGTTATTTGAAAGAAGGAAATTCATGGTCAAGTAATTTTGAAAAACACTAGATAATAGCATAATTTCTTAGAGATGTTAATACATAATTTTTCATCTTGAATGTCTAAGATGGAGTACTAATTTGTTACTATTTTCTGAAACCCACCTCTTTTTTAATAGGAACAGTAATCCAATAAATATATTTTAAGAATTTAAAAAATTACTTTTAATATTTGTAGCAGAATGAGATCTTTCAATCTGTAGACTTGTATCTTTTCCCAGATACAAAAAGGATTTTTTTCCCTCTCCTCTTGTATGTATGGCCAATTTAGATAGAAGGTTATTGTTCCTATCCCATTTGGTCTAATGCCTTCTTCTAAAATGCCAACTGGCCATGAATACAATTTTATTTCTTCCTATTTTATATTTCTAATCTTCTCTCTTATCGTTTCATCTCTTTTGTCTTTATGCTCTGTGCTCTGGGGGAGTTCTCAAGATTGCCTTAATTACTGATTTAATTTTATGTGGTATCAATTTTGCTCTTTTTATTCCTAAAGCTGATGTATATTCAGATGTTTTATTTTCAGTTTCCTTATAATACTTCCTTGTTTTATCGTCTCTCTTTTACATATTTTGGCTATTCATTCAGCATCCCTTTTATCTGAGACTACTTTGTCTTATTTAATATTTCATCTCCTCTTTCAGTGTTCATGCTTCTCCATTTAATAAGTACAAGATCTGCTTTCCCCAAAACACTTTTGTTTGCTCTAGTAAATTGTTCAAAAGTTTCTTTCTGCTTTCACTCTTGAGTAAATTTATTTTCATCTTGGGTTATGATGTAGATTCTTTTTATTGGCTTCATGGTGAGTGTGTGCATTTGTGCCACGTATGCATAGGTTTATTCATGTGTTTGAGAATGCACATGCTTGTTAATAATAGGACTGTTCAGGTTAGTTGTTTGCCAATATTTGGGGTGGGAGGACTTTTCTTCATTTCCCTCATTGCTTACTCAGATGCTGTCAGCATCTACTTTAAGTTATTAAGTCAGAAGTCTTGCTCTCTCCCCACATGAATTTTTGTTATCCAGGTATTAATTATCTAATTGCAATAGCTGGTACTTAATGATTACTATGTGCCAGTTATTATTCTAAGTGCTTTAGGTGTTTCCACTCATTTAAGCCTCACAAAAAAAAACCTTTGGGGAACCCCAGGCACAATTAGGCTGAGTAACTTGCCCAAGGCCATGTAATTATTACGGAGCCAAGCCTAGGTACTCGACCTCTGTGCAGTACCATCTCTCTCACATGTGCTACTGGACTGAGATGAGGTCTCCCTCTCCCACTGCCTCTTCATCTGACCACCCAGAATTATTTCAGATATTCACCAGTTATTTTAAAAAGTCCTATAATCCTTCTCTTGCTTGAAAAAATTACTTCAGAGTGTGTTGCTTACAGGTCTGTTCCTACCTTGCAACCTCCCTGCGGCAGAATTCCCATGACAAGAGGAAATGTTGCACTGGTCATGCTTTTCTATGATTGGCTTTGTTTTGTTCTTGGAAAATAGTCTTCAGTTAGATACAGAAAGAGAGGTTCTGATGGGGTTAATGGTGTGTAATGGTCCTGTCCAGCTTGAAAAGTATCTTTGGCATAGTAGAGAGGTGCGTGCAGAATCCTGTCTGTTGAGACATCAAGTTTTTGACACAAGCACACAGTGAGATTCCATGGAAATGTTCTGCTTTGCTCCTGCCTAGCCCTGATAATCTGCCTTAGGGCTCCTTTACTTTGGTCCTGGAAATTCCTCCTGGAATCTTGCAGACTGTAAAGAACATTCCTAGCTGCTAGTACTACATAAAAGGGAAAGCTTAACCTTATTATTTTACATGAGTGGCAAGCCAGTCTGGTGTTCTGACTAGGCAATTTGGAGGATGGAGAACCAGGGTTCAGTGTAGGAGTGAGGTCATTGAGAGCAAAGGATTACAATGTAGATGAGACAGTTTCAAAATGAAAAAAAACATCTGGAACATCAAGGCCCGAACTATGATGGAAAGGAAGAAATTAACTAAACAAGAAGGACCAATAGTGGCAGTCAGGTAAATGAGCCAGTAGAACTTAAGAGAAAATATCCACTGCGGTTATGATCTACAAAGAATATGATTTTTATATGGATATCTTTGGCTATTTTCATACCTAGAAGAAAGTTATTGAGGTCAAATGATTTAAATTAATTTATTATTAATTATATTATTAATCTGTTATCATTTAAACACAACCCAAGCCCCATCATCTAAGGTGCCAAAGACTCTAACCCTAAGGCATCCTAAGAAGAGGGAGGTTCTTAACCAGAATTTTTTCTGTGGATTGATTGCATTGGACTAGGTTCATTGGACTTTCATTGAAGTGAATCATGGCATCTGTGGGACTATATCACATCTTGTATGAAATACTCAAATTTTCTATTTTGAGTGAATAGGCAAATGAAGGAAGAGTAGACTGTGGAAGGCTAGTGAATAGCAATGAAGCATAATATAGATTCATCTGGACATGCACAACAGGAGTCACAAGGCTCAGACTTGATGCCCTTGATCACTTTGAAGTAGTTGACTTCTGGCAACGTGGGATGCTTAGAGAGCCAAACAGGAGAGTATTTTCCTCCTGAATGGTTTTCACTTTGGCCTCATGCTGATTGGCATCATTCTTGTACCAGTTTTGCTCCTTCCACAGTGGACCATCAAGTTCCACCAGAGAAGCCTGATGATCCATTCAACTTCTGACAGTAACAGCTGGAACATAGGGTGTTAGTAGGGGTCAAAGCTACTGAAACCGTGAAAGGAGCATTTTGGATAGAGAAGTACAGTGAGTGGTGTGTGTTCTTGGAAGTAGCAAAGTAGGTAAACTAGTTGGTTGTCAGTGGGATCTATTCTATCATATATACTTGAATCCCCTGCTCTTTCTGGCCAGAAGTCTTTGGGTGGTGAGTAATAAATAGATACGCGTGAAATTGGAGGGTCTAAGTATTTGGTCTTTCAATACTTACTTGATAAGCATGGAGTCCCAGGAATCAGGTCACTAGATTACTCTTTGATGTAAAAAATATGGTCAGTAAATCACTTAATGGAAGGTATGTATGGCAGATGTCAGTGAGGGGATGAAATGTGTCATCATCATGTTGAAGATCAACCACCACTAAGATAGATTTAAGTTTATCAAAGGTGTTAGAAAAAGAATAAAATCCAGAGCAATCATATTCTGAAAAGATTAGAAAATCAGGAGGACACAGAAAGTTCTTTGGCTTCTTGACCTGGTCCCTGATTTAAGCATACATGCCGTACATAAGTGGTAGCATATAGTACAGTGGATGCTCCCAAAATGAAGCCCATGAAATTCCCCATGGCCTGTATTTAATATCATGAACTTTCCTCAGCCCTCTCTGCTCTTCCCACACAAACACACATATTGACCCATGTCTTGGGGACTCTTAAAATGCTACTGCAACTAGATATTTATTTGTAGTTTTTTTCAGGTTGAAGTGAATGGCTAAAGATTTCCTAACAGAGCTTATCATAAGGTGAGAGTAAGCACACCACCTTCTTGTACTGCCTTTGGTAGAAGCAACCACTCTGTGATTTTGGTTGTTTTCTTCTGAACCTGGAGCTCAAAATGCCCTGAGCACCATCACATACATAGGTGTACTACATTCTAGTACATGCAGTTTTTCAACCTGAGTGATATCAGCCTTATTTAGAATCTTGACATTTACTTTATGGTAGAAACTACTGGTTCAACAAAAAACATTGCCCATTCCTTCTTAGGCTGCTGAACAAGACTACATATCTTTTTAAAAAAATTTTTATTTTATATTGGAATATAGTTGATTAACAATGTTGTGTTAGTTTCAGGTGCACAGCAAAGTGATTCAGTTATATATATACAAGTATCTATTCTTTTTCAAATGGTTTTCCCATTTAGGTTATTACAGAATATTGAGCAGAGTTCCCTGTGCTATACAGTAGGTCCTTGTTGGTTATCTATTTTAAGTATAACAGAGTGTACATATCAATCCCAGACTCCCAAATCTATCCCTCCCTCCCACTCTTCCCCCCTGGTAAGCATAAGTTCATTCTCTAAGTGTGTGAGTCTGTTTCTGTTTTGTAAATAAGTTCATTTGTATCATTTTTTTAGATTCTGCAGATCAGCGATATCATACAATATTGGTCTTTGTCTGACTTACTTCACTTACTATGATAATCTCCAGATCCATCCATGTTGCTGCGAATTGCATTATTTCATTCTTTTTAATGGCTGAGTAATATTCCATTGTATATATGTACCACATCTTCTTTATCCATCCGTCAATGGACATTTAGGTTGCTTCCATGTCTTGGCTGTTGTAAACAGAGCTGCAATGAACATTGCGGTACATGTATCCTTTCAAACCATGTTTTTCTCCAGATATATGCCCAGGAGTGGGATTCCTGGGTAATATGGTAGCTCTATTTTTAGTTTTTAAAGGAACCTCCGTACTGTTATCTGTAGTGGCTTTACCAATTTACATTCCCACCAACAGTGTAGGAGGATTCCCTTTTCTCCATACCGTCTCCAGCATTTATTTTTTGTAGACTTTTTGATGATAGCCATTCTGACTGGTGCTAGGTGATACCTCACTGTAATTTTGATTTGCATTTCTCTAATAATTAGTGATTTTGAGCATCTTTTCATGTGCCTCTTGGCCATCTGTATGTCTTCTTTGGAGAAATGTCTATTTAGGTCTTCTGCCCATTTTTTGATGGGGTTTTTTGTTTTTTTGATATTGAGCTGCATGAGCTGTTTGTAAATTTTGGAGATTAATCCCTTGTTGGTTGCATCATTCGCAAATATTTTCTCCCATTCTGTGAGTTGTTTTTTCGGTTTCTTTATGGTTACCCTTGCTGTGCAAAAGCTTTTGGGTTTAATTAGGTCCCATTTGTTTATTTTTGTTTTTATTTCCATTAGTCTAGGAGATGGATCGAAAAAGATATTGCTGCAATTTATGTCAAAGAGTGTTCTATGTTTTCCTCTAAGAGTTTCATAGTGTCTGACCTTACATTTAGGTCTTTAATCCATTTTGAGTTTATTTTTGTGTATGGTGTTAAAGAATGTTCTAATTTCACTTTTTTTTTTTTACATGTAGCTGTCCTGTTTTCCCAGCACCATTTATTGAAGAGACTGTCTTTTCTCCATTGTATAGTCTTGTTTCCTTTGTCATAGATTAATTGACCATAGATGCATGGGTTTATTTCTGAGTTTTCTATCCTGTTCCATTGATCTATATTTCTGTTTTTGTTCCAATACTGTACTGTTTTGATGACTATAGCTTTGTAATATAGTCTGAAGTCAGGAAGCCTGATTCCTCCAGCTCTGTTTTTCTTTCTCAAGATTGCTTTGGCTATTTGGGGTCTTTTGTGTTTCCACACAAATTGTAAAATTTTTTGTTCTAGTGCTATGGAAAATGCCCTTGGTAATTTGATAGGGATTGCATTGAATCTGTAGATTGCCTTGGGTAGTATAATCATTTTGACAATATTGATTCTTCCAATCCAAGAACATGTTATATCTTTCCATCTGTTTGTGTCATCTTTGATTTCTTTCATCAACATCTTATAGTTTTCAGTGTACAGGTCTTTTGCCTCCTTAGTTATGTTTATTCCTAGGTATCTTTTTCTTTTTGATGCAGTGGTAAATGAGACTGTTTCTTTAATTTCTCTTTCTGATCTTTCATTGTTAGTGTATAGAAATGCAACAGATTTCTGTGTATTAATGTTGTTTCCTGCACCTTTACTGAATTCATTAATGAGCTCTCATAGTTTTCTGGTAGCATCTTTAGAATTTTCTGTGTATAGTATCATGTCATCTGCAAACAATGACAGTTTTTCTTCTTCTTTTCTACTTTGAATCCCTTTTGTTTCTTTTTCTTCTCTGATTGCCTTGGCTAGGACTTCCAAAACTACGTTGAATAATAGTGGTGAGAGTGGACATCCTTGTCTGGTTCCTGATCTTAGAGGAAATGCTTTTAGCTTTTCACCAGTGAATATGATGTTAGCTGTAGGTTTGTCATATATAGCTTTTATTATGTTGAAGTATATTCCCTCCATGCCCACTTTCTGGAGAGTTTTTTTAATCATAAATAGGTGTTGAATTTTGTCAAAAGCTTTTTCCACAACTACTGAGTTGATCATATGGTTTTTATTATTCAATTTTTTGGTGTGGTGTATCACACTGATTGATTTGTGCATATTGAAAAATCCTTGCATCCCTGGGATAAATCCCACTTGATTATGATGCTAAGCTTCCTTTTCAATGAGGGCTGGCCAAATGATGGAGTTTTAACCGAGAAATGTGAGCAGAAGTGATGTGTGTCATTTTCAGGTGAGGCCCAGAAGATCTGTCAACATGAATTTCTCTATGGTTTTCTGGAAACTCCTTTGACACTATTTGAGAATGCATATTGAAGACGGCAGAGAAACCATCAGCCTGAGTCCCTAGATGAAAATTTTGGGAGGGTCCATCGCCTCATCCTCCCACTTGCCAACCTGAACAGATGCTGGAACGTTATGTAAACATGAAATAAGCTTTGGTTGCATTCAGCCATTGCATGTTGGGTCTGTTTATTACTGCAACATGTGTTACACTAAAGTACTTTAGGTGATGTGCTCAGTATTTCTCATCTAAATACAATTTTACCTTACAAGTAGATTAGTAAATGAGAACATAGCTACACAGTGGCTCAAGGAATAGCAGTTCAAAGAATAAGTGTTCAAGCAATAGTAGTTACCCATAATAGTATGATCCTAGGTCACAAGGAATTCTTAATAACTCACTTGTGTAACACCTAGCTGCAAAATGAAAATCTTTTAGTCACCTGGAGTGTTAACAGGCTTCTGAACTAAACTTCAAGGATCAATCTGAATGGATAGTGCCCTATAAAACTTTTCTTTAGTACATGTAGTTGAAAGTTTTTATTCCTGTTTTCTCTAATAGAACTTCTAGGTATTTTTATTAACCTCTATGGTAGGCAGAGTTCTAAGTTGGCCTTCAATGACCTCACTTCCTTGAATTCCTATCCATGGGCAATTAACTTCTCCTTGAGTGGGAGCTGCATCTAGTGACTTGCTTCTAACCAATAGAATACAACAAAAGTAATGGGATTTCACTTCCACGATCAGGTTACAAAAGCTTATGACTTCCACCTTGCTAGCACACTCTCTTTGTTCTCTTATTTGACTTTCAAACTCAGAAGAAGCAAGCTGCCATGGCATAGAGCCCCATATCCCAAGGAATTAATTGAGGATATGCTGTGACCAAAACCAGCAGGGAACTGAGGCCCTCAGTCCAGCCACGTCTGAGGAATTGAATTTTGCCAAAAAGGCCAAGTGAATGTGGAAGTGGGTCTTTCCCCAGTTGAGGCTTCAGGTGAAAATGGAGAACCTGGCCTGATCCCTTGGTTGTGAGAGAGTGTAAGGCAGAGGATCCACCTAAGCGCTACCCAGATTCCTGATCCCCAGAAACTGAGTGATAATAAATGTGTATTGAAGTTGCTAAATTTAGGGGTAATTTCTTATGCAGCAATAGATAACTAATACACATGGGGTATTAACAGGCCTCTGGACTAAATTTCATGGATCAGTCAAAATGGCTTGTCCCTCAGATAATTTTCCTCAACACATACAGTTGAGATGATCATCTCTTCAGTTTTGTTTTCCCCCAGAGAAAGTATATGGGTATTTATATATGACATTTTAATGTGTATTATAACATTTTCCATGCCAGTTTGTTATTAGAACATAGGCCTCTTGAAGGAAATGATGTTATCTTGCCCATTGTCTTTGTGTCTTCTATGGTTCTGGTGCAATGTGTAGTTGGTATTCAGTGAATAACATAAATGATAAAATAATGCTCTATCTACTATTTTGGAAATGTACATTTATAACTTATTTAGATATTCCACATTTCCTTTTCTAATGAAAAGTACCTCATTTCTCTCAAATTATGGACAGAGTATTTTTCTTTCGCAAATAAATTTATTTTCAAATATATTCTAGGATTATCAACCATAGATTTATACAATTATCTTCAGCATATTTTTCTAGAAAAATAATTTATTCATAGAATTTTTTCTTAGATTCAACAGAGAATTTTTAAAAACATGATTCAAATTTACTAACTGAAGGCAATTTCTTTTTTCCCCATAGTAACAATATAAAAAGCTTTATGATATAGATATACATTTTATCAAAGCATGTGGAAATATATTTAAGGATCTAGCAATTCAGTATCATCAATGTAAACTAAAAGTGAAACCTTTTAAAAATTATGGTATATGTAGAAATAACCAAAGGTAGTAAATAATAGAATGTATGTGTACCTGTGTTTGTATATGTCATACATATTTATGAATATATATAAAATATGTAGGATGAGTTAGAAAAATTAAAATCTCATTTCTAATAAAGGGACTCTTTTTTTATATTTGCTTTACATTTTATGCTAAATTTTATTGAAACATTTTTAAATCATTCATTTTAGTATCCATTTTTTGTCCAATTATAACCTTTGATCACTTAATACTAGGGGATAAGAAGCCTTTTAAGCACATAAAAACGATGACATTTTGATGGAATTCAGTTGAGCAATAATTTTATCAAATAATATATTTCTTTTTTAAAATACTGTTAAAGAAAATATTGAGCTTCCCTGGTGGCGCAGTGGTTGAGAGTCCGCCTGCCGATGCAGGGGACACGGGCCCGTGCCCTGGACCGGGAAGATCCCACATGTCTAGGAGCAGCTGGGCCCGTGAGCCATGGCGGCTGAGCCTGCGTGTCCAGAGCCTGTGCTCTGCAACGGGAGAGGCCACAACAGTGAGAGGCCCGCGTACCACACACACAAAAAATATCACACAAATTGGACAGAATAGAAAGAAAAATGTCATCTTAAATCATCTGTCCCACCTTTCAGGTAACTGTGTATAATTCTACAATTATACACGTGTTGATATATACTTGAAATACATACAATATGGAAATAATAAATTTATCAATACATTATGACAGTTATTTTATGAGAGATATTCATACTCTTCTATAGATAGAAGAAAATCTGTATAGATGCTAAAGCAAGGAATTTATAAAAGAAAAGGCTAGAAATCATACTTCCAAATGAATGATATTCTTCTTTATAGTAATTCCCTTGGGAAAGCTCATTTATAGGAATCTTAGCATATTCCGACATAGATGAGTATATGCGTTGCAGTGATGCTGCCACTGTTCAAAACAATTTTGGAATACTTGTTTTGGTATTATGTGAGAGCCATTCAGTAAGCCCTATAAGACATTAGATCCTCTTTTGTGATTAACCAAACATACTCATCATTGATAAAATTTTGCCAGGATTTAGGCATTAACATAAAAGTGCCATAGGTTCTTAAGGCAATTTCAGAAGATAAGTTAAAAACCTTTATTGAACAGTGGTGTAGTTGTTGAAATAAAGTCTACAGCCTTCCAAGACAGTTGCTTCACAGAAGATACAATTGCTTTTTTGATTGTATACATATTGGTATGTTTGCTTAAAACACTCTGACAGTATTTTTCCAACTCTGCTTGCTTGTGTATGATGGATGCATATAGGCATAAATATGTTTATTTGGTTACTTCACAGATCAGTTCTATCATGTTCTCTCCAATACTTGTCTGAATACTAAATCTGAATATTAATAATAGAAATCATTAGCACAGATTTGAATATAAAACATTCAAAAATAAAATCATTTAAAATTATCCCTGTCACTAGAGGAACAGAAAGTAATCTTTAAACGAAGTGTCATTAGAAGGCAATAAAGAAGAGAGAAAATTTAATATCTTATCTATTGCATTTTTAGAGATGAGAAGATATGACCTAGGGGAGTTAAATGATTTGCACAGAGAAAATAAAATCTTCCAGATGTGGAGGACATCAAAGGGACATGATCTCTTGGACCACAGGAATAGCAGCTAAGTCACTTAGGTTTCTATTAGATGACATAAGAAGGGCAAAAATCAATGCTATTATTTTGGGACTTACGTATACCAAATTATCCTAGGATATTGACTTTGTTAGTGTTTCAATGTTTAGAATATTTCACTATATTTAGCAGATAGAAGAACTAGCACAAAATGGAAGACACTAAATGCTTACTCTTCACATTCTAATTGCTGCAGCCTTTTTTTCCCAAGCATCAGTCATTGTATACCTGGGCAGTCTGAGCTGACAGCCTTGTCACCAGGCTTTCCTTCTCCAGTGCATTCTAAAGAAAACAGTAAGGTGTTCTTTCTTTTAATGAAAAATTCTAAGAATCTAACTTTTCCATTTTCTAGTGATATTCGGCTACTCCTCTCAGAACAAATAAATATGAAGAGGTATTATTTATGTAACAGGGATTCCAAACATTTTAATTACCTTTTGGATTGCCCTAATCACACATTCTTTCCTTTTCCTGTAAACCACTTCTAATTGACTGGGAACAGAACCAATAACTCAAAGCTTATTAGCAAATATAAACAAGCAATAGCACTAAATGAGGACCCACAGGATGGCATCCAGTGAGGGTAATAATTGCAGTATTGGCTCATGTTCATTTGGGCCCTTGCAGCAAAGGCTAACCAGTAATGCATTATACAGGGAGCAGGGTAGAATGTGTGTTGTTCTAGATGGGGTTCCTTCCCTTCATTTCCTTTTCTGTTTCTTCTTTTTCCTATGCTTCTCTTCCATTTTTTTCTTCTATACATGCAACCTATATTTTCCAGCCCTAGTCAGCCTAAAGTACAGTCAAAAGACACAATTTAAATAATAAGAAAATTATCATTGCTATACATTTTTTTCAACGGAATCCTTGGAATGCCAGCCCTCTCTAGGTTCCTTCCTCCATCGGTAATGCTTTCAACATTATAAGAGGTTGTATCTTAGTTACTAAAGGCACAAACCCTACAGCCAGCTGCCTGAGTTAGTCTAGTTCCAATCCTTAGTAGATGTGCACCTTCTAAACCTCTCTGTGTCCCAGTCTCATTATATATAAAATGATAAAATCTTAATAATAAAAACAATCCTACATCATAGAATTATTGTGAGGATGAGTTAATGCACATAAAACAGTATCATGCTTATGACAGAGTAAGAACCAAAAAATATTAGCAGTTGTTATTATTGTTGACATTTTTTCTGTGTACCTACACATTCTGAGAATGTTTCAAGCTTACTTCTATTAGCTGTGTGTCTCTCTCTTTATTTTGGACTATATCTCTTTTATACCTTTTGTTTAACTTAATATTTCAGTTTCTTGAACTCCGCATGCAGCGTGATCCCCACTGTTACATCACATTCAGATTCCCCCCTGACATCTCACCAACTAGGATTTAGCTAGTGAGCTTCAACTTGTTTCTTCTTTCAAAGTAGTTTCTTCTTCTATTTGGGGCACTGCACAGTGCTTCAGGAATTAAAACTGAGCTGTGACTCTAATATGCGTAGTTATTGTCTCTGTCATGAGATCTTTAAGATGTTCACATAGATAGCTTAGTGGGACAGGTGTCTAAATACCTGATTTCCCATTTTGAATAAGCTGACTACTGCTGAGACCTTTAAAACAAAAAACAAGTAGAAGATATACATATGCAAAATCCAGATCTGCTGACACCTCCTTCATAAGTTGCTTTTTGTATCTCATATTTCTACTCATGAATAAATTATATACAATTATCAGGTCATTTCATTCTTCATATGAAAAATAGATTTAAATTTCTCCACATGTTTGGCACAGTACATGTCTCAAAGTATAATACTTCCAGTTTTAGTGCCAACTTCACTCCGTATTTTCGAACTTCAAGAATCCATCCCAGCTGGGCAATAACAACTGGTCCTTTCTCACAGAAGTTTTGTGAGAGTTAAATACATTAAGGTATATAAAACCTCTATTATATTGCTACTAGAGCTCTTCAGAATGTCATTTCAGAAGTTCAAGATCTCAATATGGCAAAAAATATTTTGGAATGAAGGTTTGAAAATTCACATTCATAAGATTTTCAACAGTTACAACCTGTTAAATTTGTAGTGAATTTCCCTAATTACAGTTTGGAATAGTCAGATTATTACAGAAAGTGAAAGAGATACTCAAATAATAGTGTTTACATACAAGTTATATTTTTTAAAAAATACTTAACTTTCTTCACTTTTGCTTTCACTGTGGAGCTTTGACCCTTGAAAAATATTTTTCAAAGACGTGACAATGAGTTGTTTTTCTGACCCTTATAAATTTATTTTATTATTACAATCTCCAGCTTATCTGCCATCCATACATACGCAATGGCATGAGCACACATTCAAACATAGAACTGTGCTATTGTTCTGTACTATTATTAGCTACAATGACAAATTTTATAACTGCAGCATTTGTAGATTTTTTTTCCTGTCTTTGTCCAACATAAATTATTTTCTCTTGCTAATAGTCTAAGAGTACTACAACACAAGTTTTGAAGAATCCTGGTTCTACTTCCTATATCCCTGATTCTGTGGTATAACAATTATATTTTCTTTTTTTTAAAAAAAAAGCCTTTCTGGGAAAATGAAAACACTTATGAATCATAATACACCTTCCTATTTGTAAAACAAACCTTGAAACCCTCTAAAGCCTGGAGTTCTACCAATTATTAGATCACAGTTACACTTTGTCAAGACTAAATGTCTCACATCCTTGCTGGAAGAGAGGAAGACCCTAGGATTACAATATATTTGAACAAGAAGGTGCTAACTTTGCATTATTTTCCATTCTTCATCCTGTCTTTGTCAGGAGCATGGATCCATGCTGTACTCTTCTCTATTCTGGTTGCCACCTTTGTCATGAGAATGAGACACCAGAATCAGAATGTTTCCTGTGAGATATAATAGCATGCTTTCCTGCTTGCACCTCTCAGGATGTTGTTTTTAGTTAGGTTAGAGCCCCTGAATCCGTTACAGCATCACTCAACATTCACCATTCATGCAAGGTGTCCTTCCTGCTTGTATTCACTGTAAAACTATTTGATGTCTTGGTCAGTTTTGCAGCCCTTCTATTTCTCAAACACACCCCTGAAAAAAACTGTTATTGTTTTTTTATTATTATCAGGTCAGTCAAATGTATGTTACAATTTGTGGTATACAGAAACATACACATGGCTTAATTTTTTTTTTAACTACCCGTCACTTACAAATATTTCAGTATTCCAATTACACGGAGGAATATACAAATAGTAGCGGCTATGCTTTTAGAAGTGATGGTGAGATGGGCATTTAAAAGGAACTCATTCCCTTGAAGATGTATTTATTTTGTATTTAGAAAATTTCTACTTTAAAATTTTCACTTTGCTTGGAGGCATATTTTTAGATTACTCTTAAATTTGCCTCTCATCCAGGCTAAGATATAAATACTGTATTGTATTTTTAGACCATGCTTCTGTCACACATGTAAAATGAATCCTGCTGATATATCCAAGTAACCACTTATTTTTTCCAAATGTTAGGATATATGGAACCAACATGATAAACATCTGTATGCAGTTGCATTTCTCAGTATAGACAGAATTTCATACCCACGCAGGGTAAGGGAAGAGGACATGATAAACGTGTGAAATCCTTTTGAATTTGAAAAGTGTACGTATAAGAAGGCAAAGAACCATACGAATCTAATCAATGATACAGCTTCCTGTATTATGTGTGTGAGAAGTATTTTCTGAGTAACTTGTCTTGAGTTTTAGTCTCTCTCTTTTTTTCTTCGAAAGAAATTAACCTAAAATTGAATTACACGTGATCTTTTTCTGGGATTAAAAACAATATGATTGTTATCCATTTGGGCCAGATTAATAAGAAAAACAGAAACCACATTGTTTCAACAGAAAGATTATGATGTAGGTAATTGGTGATCTAACTCTGGCCAACTAGGAAGCAACTAGTCACTCACTGGCAGTGAAAAAACCCCTAGAGTCTTGGCCACTGGACTAGGCCCTCCACTCAGCCCTTGTACTAGGTTGTCTCTCCTGTAGTATTTGTTGTATTGTCACCTTCTACCACGATCATGGTGGCGGCATCCATGGCAGCTCTGTTGGTTCACTCTCAACTCAGGGTATTCTGTAACCCCTTTCCTCTGGGTTAGTCAGATAAGTGATTCCCTTCATACCTCATGGAAGCCAAGAGAAGCTTAGGTGCACGTAAGTCCTTCTTACGCCTAACCATGATGGGTGCATAGTTTTCCAACATGCATCTCCTAATGGGTCTGAAACCATCCTATTAAAAAGTCTCCATTTAGATTCCCAAATATGATTATGGAACAAGTTCCTCACTGCCATTTCAAGCCACTTCAATCAAATTCACCTCCTACCTCTGGGCGTCTGTCTAGAGAGAGGAGATCAAGACATGCATTCTACTGGCAGCCTCACTTATCTGCTGTCTTCTTTGTCTTTGAAATCCCTCAAGACTCCGAGGGGCAGGCTTCTGTTTTGCTCTGGACCTCTCTATGTTGAACTCTATGATGTAGCTCACCAGGTCTATAGGTCAATATGTTCAATGTGTGCAAGCCAGTATTTAGGAAAGTATTTATTCCTAGATAAAGCTTTGTTTTAAATATAGTTATCTGTCTTTAAAACAGAAAAATACCCTATTATGAAGATCAGAAACTTTATTTTTCTCCAATATTTCTGCCCTAAAGATCCTAATTCATATCTCCCAGCCCATAATAAGTAGAAGTCTTATTGTGGCTAGAACAAATATTATGTATAAGGAAATGGAAAGAAAAAAAAAGCCACACTGTTATATTTCCTGTTTCCAAAAAAACAAGCTCTGATAAGAGAAGTGCCAGATGAATAGAGCCAGGAGCCTAACATACAAACACTTTCAACTCCATCATCTTCTCACTTCCGCTGGGCGCTAGGATAGCCCAGGGAAGTGGGAATAGCCAGGTTCTGATTCTGTTACCTCACAGGATTGAAGTGGTTGAGATTTGAGACACAGTGTGCTTGTGCCTCAAGACTCAAGAATGAATATCTTTGGCAGAACTTGCCGGCTGGTGAGTTGTGAGGTCATTCTCATACCGGAAGTTATTTTTGAAAGGTGGTTCTGTAACTCAGTGGAGGCAGCTGATCCTTTAGTCTAGCTTGTATCAGAAGGTCAGGGCCCTTTCATAGCAGTTTTGCTAATAGCTGGTGTTGAGTTTAGCTGAGAGGTCTTCATATCCCAGGTGGCCTGAGGTTCCAGTCTTACTCTCATGGCCTACCAGGTCATTCATTCAGTTCAAGATCACAGTTTCCCCAAATGCGGGGCAGCCAGTCTTCCCGGGGTCAGGGCTAGTTCTAGAGATTGGCTCCAGAAAGACTGTCCAGCTTTTGTGCAGAGCCACCAACAGTGATGTCCGAAAGCTACTCAAAGCATAACTCCATTGCTACTTTGCTTCCCCAGGACAATAGAGCTTGCTACCAAGATATTTAATCATCTGAGGGAGAAGCCAAGAGAAGCTTAGGTGAATAACTACTCAAATTATTCTTCCAAGAAGAGGAAAGGTCACCTTGAAGGTAATTTGCTCTTTTTTTTTACAGTTACATAGCTAGGGGAGACCATTAGATCGGTTTTTGTCAGAGTAAAAAAAAGTAGCCTTTCTTCCTAAAAGCTATTCATTTGAAATTTATGCGTTTGTCTGTGTGGTTAGTGGATTAATGTCTGTTCTGTACTAGCTTTAAACTCCACCAGTACAGCTGCCTGGTCTCTTTGCTTCTCACTGTGGCCCTGGTGCCTAACACAGAACCTGACACAGAAATGGGCTAACAAATATTTGTGGAATTAACAAAGGAGTAAATCTACTCCAGGAGAATGTTTTTCGTTTGCTGTATTGTGAAGTATTTGGTACCATCTCTAGCTAAAGAGAAGAAGAAAAAACATCAAGCTAATCCCTATTGGAGTACTCCTCAACCTGAGATAGCTTCCTAAAAGCAGAAAGCTATTTAAGACAGATTGATTCAACCTGTGAATAAATACTTTAGGAAATAACATGACTTAGGCCTACTTTTTAAATCAAATAGACCCATCAGTATTTATTATTTATTTGACCCATCAAATTGTGTTCTCCAAAATATTGGTTCTCTAGGATTTTGCTAGGTAATATGTGGAAAAATGAGAGTCAAATGAGTTTAGAACCAATGGGACGAACAGGTTCCTTTATTGAAGTACTTTATTGAAGTACTTTTATTGAAGTACTTTTTCAGGTTCCTTTATTGAAGTTCCTTTATTGAATAGTTCCTGTTGAGGAAGTATTATACTCTGGAATATAGTGTGCTGGTATCTCAAACTTATTTGACCAGGGAATTTTATTAATATAGTAACTTTCCTAATACTTATTATGTTCCATGTTGAAATATTAGATTCAAAAACATTTAAAATTTCAAACCTAAACTCCAGAAAATAGTGTAAAGCAATTGGTTATGATGATGTGATAGCAATTTGTACATTTTTAGGAATTTCATAACATTAAGTCTTATTTTCAATCAGATTGTGACCAGAGAGTAATTATGTTTTATGCATCACTGCTATAAACATCCTAGCGCTTTCTAGTACTTCGCACATAGCAAGTGTTCAATAAATATTTGCTTAATAAAGGAGGAAATGAGAGCTATATCATACTAGAGTGTTTGCTATATTGAATGTAATAATTATTCTGAATTAGCAATACTTTTTGGCAATCTGAGACTATTAATGCATGCCAATGGAAATATGTGTTGTTAAAAGTCAAAAAAAATGATCAAGTCAGGAAAAAAATACATGTTCACATTTTTTCTACAGAAAAGAGTAGATAGAATAAATTTATTATATCAAAATTATATCAAAATGTACTGACAAGTATCAATTTTAAAAAATCAGTGTATAAAAGAATGATGTCACAAAATTTTGATAAAGAAGTAGAATAGGGCTCTCTGGAGATTCTCTACTGTCTTGATTTACATAAATCAGATTCTTATAAATAGTAGTATATTTTCCTATGGAATAATTTAGGGGATTTGGCTTTCTAGTTTTTGTTCAGTTCTATGGAGTTCACCACAGTGACGCAGCTCTGTTTGATGACTGGCAAAATTTCAGAGATTAGGTTGTTACATTCCTTAGATTAGACCCAGGAGCCACCCATAGCTGGTTAGGAAAATATACCTACACAATACTGGGCTAGACCACAGCGATGGCTATAACTTCCCAATAATCAGTATCTAAAGTGGAGTTAGGAAATGTTAACAAGAGGTTACTAATTATTTTCGTAAGCTTGTCCTGCAAAATTTGGGAATACATGTAAACATCCCTAATTTGACTTGATTAGCAGCAACAGGCTCCTAGTCATAGGCGTGGGAGGATTTAGTAGGAAGGCCATTCGCAAGCTCCTGATATTTTCATTTGGGGGATTGTACTAAGCAGAGAAGATCCCAAGTAACCAATCTTGCCTCAGTGAGTTGCTGAGGACAAATGTGGCTATATTTAAATGCTTTAAAGTGTATCATGTGCTACGCAAATAAATAAACTCTTAAAAAAATTAATTCATCTAGACAGTTCTTGGATATATTATATTTTTAAGCTATATATTATATTCTGTAGGGAAAGGGTAATTTATCTGATCTGTTATTTTTCCTTTTGCCTGAGGGACATCTAAGGATTCGACCCTTGCTTTACTCCTCCTTGAAACATAAACATGGGGAATATTTTAGCGTGTGCCAGATGCAAGATAAATCAGAGTCCTGCTGAGGTTGATGTATGATGAATTATGCACCTGTACTTGGGGTGTCTGGACTGTTTATTGAATAACCTGGAAATGATGAGTAGTCAGCTGCATCAGAGATGAGATTTAGTTCCATACCTCTAAGAGGATTATGAGTCTAGCAAGGTAGAAAAGCTGGTGGGACCCTGAAGCTGGTGGCTTCCATGAGCCAAGGTGGTCCATATCAATTAGCCTTCATACCCTGTGATCATGTACATCCCAACTTGGAGAAATTGTGTCATTCAGCAGCTATTTCTGGGAGTCATGAGCCTCTGCTCTGTGTTTCCTGTGCATGCCAGGCTGTCTATCCTGCGTGCTTTCTTAGAAACTGTGTAAAGTCTATTTAGAGTGAAGCCTATTTTGTCCATGAGTTTAATGGACACTGAAAGCCCAAGACCACTGTTGTTGGTCAAGCAAAGTGAGTATTGTTCTGTGAAAAAGATCTGAAATATGTTTATTTAAAACCTCCCATTTAAAGATTTAGCTGAACTTCTAATATTCTAGGGTTTGATAAAGAAGAGTATAACATTCATGTATTAGTTTCCTATGGCTCTTGTAACAAATTGGGTCGTTTAAAACAACAAAATTTTATTTTGTTCTGTTCTGGAGGCCAGAAATCCAAAATCAAGGAGTTGGCAGGGCCATGCTCCCCCTTAAGGCTTTAGAGGAGGATCCTTCCTTGTTTATTCCTGTCTTTTGTGGGGCAATCCTTAGCATTCTTTGGCTTGTAGATGCATTCCTCCAACTTCTCTCTCTTTCTTCACATGGCATTCTTCTGTGGGTGTGTTGTCTGTGTTCAAATTTCCCTTTTCTTACAAGGATACAAATCCCTGGATTATGGTGAGCCTAGTCTTCGTATTATCTCATCTTAACTTGATCACATCTGCAAAGACTCCATTTCTAAATATGGTCCAATTCATAGGTTCCAGGGATTAGGACTTAAGCACAATTCAATCCATAATAATTCATCATACAGTGGATTTCAGTCACAACCCTTTTAACATTGTTCTTGTCTTTGATTGCTTGATGCATTTATTCATTGAAAAATATTTATTGAGCTGAGTACTTTTCTAGGTGCTTGTAACAAAGCAGCAAATAAAACAGACATGTGCCCTTAACCTACATGGAGCTTGGATTCTAATGAGGGTAGACAGGAATTATACAAATAACCAACCATAGTATTTGTCAGATAGTGATAAGTATTAGAGAAAATAGTAAAGCAAAGCAGAAAGGCCAAGGCATGCCAGATAGAGCTTGCTATTTTATGTAGAGTGATTGGAGAAGTCTCCACCAAGAAGACACTCTGAATGAGGTAGGAAATCATGAGAGTTATGAGCAGAGGAATGACAAGATTTGAATTATGTTTTAATAGGCTCATGAGGCTTTTATTAGAATAGAGTGCAGGAGGACACAGAGATTATAATTAGTAGAAGACAAGTACCCTACCCTATGCTACTGTGAAAGTGGGAAAGGAGCAGGCAGGAAGTTATGGGAATTGAATATCTAATAGATGATAATGGCTTTGAACGAGCTAGTAATGGAGGTGATGAAAAGTGGTGGGATTCTGATAATGTTCAAAGGATTGAGACAAAAGGATTTCCTAATGGAGAGGATAGCTATAAGATTTTTGAGCTGTTCAACTCGAAGTATGGAGTTGCCATTCACTAAGACGACAAGGCTGTAGGAGCCAACTATGTGTGTGTATGTTTGTGCGTGTGTGTGCACATGCGCGTGAGAGAGAGAAGGTATGTACGTTTTCAATTTTTGACATGCTAGTTTTAAGATGAGTATTAGAAAACATAGTGGAGATATTAAGTAAGGTGTTGGATACACAAATCTAGAGTTCAAGCGAAGGGTGAGAACCAGAGGTCTACATTTTTAAGTCATAGTAAAATTAAATTATATTTAAAGCCATAAAGCTAGATAAAAACACTTACCCTGATATATCATTTGACAAGTTCTACAGTGTTTGCCAAAGTTACATCAATACGTAAGGCATTTCTTTCTCTTAACCTTGAGATAATATTTTCTCAATAAATAGGCCTTTATGCTCTGGAGCTATTTACTAAAGCTGATTGCAGGAGGAGGTATATTTTATAGGAGGTATTAAAATAGACTAGCCAGTTAACTTTGGATGAATTGCTTTTACCCAGTTAAGCAATGACATGAACTAGCTGACTTATTGAGCCCTAATCCACCTCTGTTATTCCAGTCATGAATTTTTTTGTAATACAAATTTTCCTCTGCTGTATCATCAGGGTATTTGCCAACAAAAAGTGGGATGTCAGGTTTCTTTCCCATCTTTATTGGACATTCATTTTCATACAGAGATATGATGTTAAAAAGTATTAACTCTTGGACATTCATTTTCAAACAGAGATATGACGTTAAAAGGTATTAACTCTTTGTTCCGTAATGTTTTCAGTATAATTAAAAGATAGGCTTTGTACGATTCATTTGCACTGCTTCCCCACCTGTTCTCAATGCTGAAATCCTTGTATGACCTTCTTTTTTATTAAATACACTTTGAATGTTATCCATGATTTTCTTCACCAAGGCCAAATTCTCCATGAACTATCTTTTGTTAAATAAAGAATATAAGTGTTAACCCATTTCCCATAGTTTAGCGTGTTTTCTTGGTAGTCACCATGATTTTTAAAGGCTACTTTTTTTTTTTTTTGGCGGTACGCGGGCCTCTCACTGCTGTGGCCTCTCCCATTGTGGAGCACAGGCTCCGGACGCACAGGCCCAGCGGCCATGGCTCATGGGCCCAGCCGCTCCGCGGCATGTGGGATCTTCCCGGACCGGGGCACAAACCCGCGTCCCCTGCATCGGCAGGCGGGCTCTCAACCACTGCGCCACCAGGGAAGCCCCAAGGCTATTTTTACTATCTTTTTCTTTAATAGAAAATAATGAAGGGAACATCTTCAAATTTGAATTTGGTTAAGGAAAGTAGGCATACCCTTGGTAGATAATTGCACTCTGAGAAAGAATTTAAAATATAAGTATCTACACAGTGTTGATCACTGCGTAATAAGGTCTCTGTCCTTAAATTTCACTTTTTGCCTTTAACTCTGCTTAATAAAATATATGAAGCAAAAAAAGTCTAGATTTCCTTAAATAAAAACACAGTTTTCATGTTTCAATCTTTATATACTTTTTTCAGTTAATCACATAGTTGCAAATGGAATCTAGAAATGTAAACAAATGTGATCATCTGGTACTGAACTATGTTGATATTCAGGATAACATTGCTTATCAAATCTGTATTCAAATAGGAAAATCTCATCACATTAAAGTATTACTTACATATTCATATACTCATTCCTTGAGGCAAAGACTCCAGCCTTACTTTACAGATGGATCTAGCAATAAAACATAAAAACAAACACAAGGAAAGGAATTGACGCAACACATAACAACTACTAACATACATCATTTCTCTTTACTTCTCAAAAACTCCTACATATTGTATCTTCAAAAATGTTCTTGGAACCTAAGAAGTCAGGATAATTATGAAAAAACTAAATAATGATAAAATAAAAATAACAGTAAAATAGTAGTAAAATAATCACATTTTTTAAACCTCAGAGGTTTTAAGCACTAAAGAATTCTAAACATCCTTGAGTTGTCTTCTATGTATAGTGTTTGATGATCACCAAAATGCCATCAAAATATTATTAGAAAAACATTACTATGGCTACATTAAAGATTTCTTATTCTTCTTCTAAGTGTCATGTTCCCCATTATTTCACTATTATTAATAGTCTCTCTTCTTAGTCATTAAAATAAAAGGTGTACTTCAGAAGACACCTATTCTAAGAAAAGTAAGATGAAAAACATGGAAAAATTGTAAATAAAAAGGTGAGAAGGAGAAGATAGAAAGTGTTTGGTAATAATAACTGGAATTGGAAGAATGAAAAAGAATAGAAAGGCTAAAAAAAAGAATCTTGAAATTGAGATTGAAGTCCCCTCTCCCTCACAGTAGTGTATGCCAGCAAAATCCGTAGCATCTCATTTCCTTAAGGACTTAATCCTGGTCTTCCTAGAGAAAATGTTTTCTAGACATTTATTTTTGCTTTTATCTCCCTTTCGCAAGCATTTGATGTGCTTTTTATGCTGTTAAACTTAGCCATGTTTTGTAGTAGAATGCAGAATGCCAGGCTGGTAAAGAATCTGTTACATTTCCAGGACATTTTGATTTTCATGAGCTTCAGAACATTTCCAAGTAGTTGATTTTTACAACATCGTATGATAAGACTTTTAAACAGTACCTTGTATTTGTATTAGCCCGTGCTGCTTACTGCCGTTAGCTGGGAGGCAGTGGGTCTTACGCCCACTAACTGCTGATAGTATCTGGTGCCTCGTCCTCGTCCTTGAAATTCTCTCGGACTCAGGGTCCTGAAGAATCTACTAGCCTTTTATGTGTTTATTTCTAAAATTATTTTAACTCTTTGAAGTAAAACTAATATATACAGTCTATTATAAAAGTCAAATTGTGCTTAAAGGCTTATGACAGTAATAACAGAAAGGCAGCCCCCTGCACTCTTCTGCTGGTCCTGCTTCCCAGAGACAATCACTTTCTTCTTTTAGGCCTAATGTCTAGTGTTAAGTCCTTATCTCTAACTTATATGTGTAGATTGCTATTTCTCATTTATTTATTTATTTGGAATATATTAGACATACAGTGTCAGGTTAAGGTGTACAACATGCTGATTTGATACATTGATATATTGTACTGTTTTTGTCATTTACATATTGTAATATGATTGCCCTATGATATTTCTTAATAAATCAATTTTAAAATAGTTTGCTCCCCAAAAAGGATATAAGAGTTTTAGTTTTTTATACTTCTTTCTTCTCCCATCCTTCAAATGAAGTTCTGTTTCAATTTTTATATACCCTTTAAAAATATTTTTATTTTGAAATTATTTTAAATTTGTACAAGAGTTACAAATGTAGTTTAATTCCTGTACACATATACCCTTCACCCAGCTTTTCCCCTAATGTTTATATCTTACATAACCATAGTTAAGCCTAAGAAATTAACATTGGTACAATACTGTTAAACTACAGACTTTATTCAGATTTCACCAGTTTCTGCATTTATGTCTTTTTTCTGTTCCAAGATCCAATCGAGGGTATCACATTGCATTTAGTTGTCATGTGGCCTTAATCTCCTCTGGTTTGTGACATTTTTCTTAGTGTTCCTTGTTTTTCATGACCCTAATACTTTTGGAAAATACAGATCACCCACCTTATAGAATGTCCCTCAATTAGTATTGTCTGATGCTTCCTCATGATTATACTGAGGGAAGTTACCTCAGTATAAAATTAGTGGATGAAACTTTAAGGAGGAATGGGATATTTGCGTAGCTTCATATTATCTTCGCCCAGTGAATTTAGCAAATGTTCATAAATTATTTGACACTCCTCTCTGGAGGAGGTAGAGCTCCATTCTACTCCCACTGAGTATGAGCTGAATTTAGTAATTCACTGCTAATAAATAGAACGTGGAAAGCAAAAAGCTAGTAACTTTACAGTGCAGAAATCTGGCAGGTACCCCCTTAAAATTAAATGATCAAAGTTAACATTCCCACTAGTAAGTCATGCTGACATCAAATTCTCCCTGTTATGGTATTATGAGAAGGGCTCAGGACCTAAGGGGAATGTTAGAGAAATAGAGGTGTTTTCTAATTTAAAAGATTCTATGATTTCCATGAAGACTGTATGCACAGGCACAGGCTTTTTTTTTTTAAGATCGAGAATCATAGACAATGTTTTATCCAAAGTCAGTTTTAAGACATTCAGGGTTACCAGGGCTCAAAGAAGGTAGGAACACAAATAATAAACAAATCCTTTTCCTAGTTTACTCAACCTTCACTGAAACTCTTTTGGTTCTAGTGGTCATAATAACTTGTCTAAGAGACTTCAGTGGCCTTTGTGCATGCAGTGTAGTTTTAAGATTGTATGTTAATATATGCCTATGTGTGTTAATCTGGCTGGAAGTGTTTGTTTGTTTTTAGTTTAGTGAAAACAGTTCAAAATCATATGATTATGATTCAAAATCATACATAAAGATCAATTCCAAAGACGTTCATAACTAAAAAATAAGTTCAGACATAGGACATGTAACTTGGTTTATTTTACAAAAGTTCTACCTTGGTGTTTCCATTGTAGAAGCTTGAGGTTCCCCTGCTAAAAGAGAAGGCCTTGCTCGAAACTGAGCAAGGTGCACACTTGATAAAAATAAGACAGTTACTCACAGATCTAAACACTTGGTCCATGGCCAGGATGCCATGCTGATTGCTAAGGCCCAGAGAGTCTACTATTTCTTATGTATCTGCAGACTCTTGTGTTTTATTTATTCTGGTAGGGATATGGATTATAGTACCCTTTCAATGTGTGTTACTTTGAAATGAGATTAGCATAATAGACTAGATTTTACAGGCTTTCATTTTCAAGCCCATCTTGCAGGTTCAGGAACTAAGAAGTGTTGACAAATGGCTGATGACGATTGCACTTGCGTGATCAGAAAGGGTTCCCAGGACCTTGCCCACTCCAAGGAGAGATCATCCTTTTACAGATCTTACGTAAACGAAGAAAAAAAAAGTTGTAAGCAGGGAAGGACAAACAGAGAGGAGAGACATTTCCGAGATGTACTTAAAAAATTTTTTTTTTATCCCGTGTGTAAGTGCTTGCTTATGAGGGAGCTTTTATGTCCACCCCCATAACAATATGCATTATGACTTCTGTGTTGCTCCCCAGTTTGCCTGCACAAATAATCTCATATCATGATAAATAGATGAGGAAGAACACTATGAGAGATCATCATATATTAATCATTTCAGTTATTTTAATGAAGGTAAAGTGGAAGTTAGTCTTTGAATGCATCGCTACAATCTCTGACTCCCACAGTGACCCTCGTCTGGTGATGAGGAATCCTGAGCATGCCAGCCTCTTATGGGCAGGACAGTCATTTTTTTCTTGCTTCATAAGAGTGAAGACTTTTAAATTTATTAGAGGAGAAGAATTTTTGTGTTCAACCAGAATGAATTGTTTACAATTAATGCTTGGTAATTAATCCATACACATTTTCCTCATATGCCCTAAAATATATTCTACTAGGTTATGAAAAGGTAGTTTTTGTCCTTCAGGCATCAAGTCTTTATAAGCTGCCTCTTGGCCTTAGAGAAAGCACTGTAAATGAAATAGGGAGTCTCCTCGTTTAATTTGATACATCAGGTCATCATCAAAATATTTAGCTCCTGATCTTCCCACACAGAAGGTGACTAAAGGTTAATAAGAACGCAAGTGGAAAATAATTAAGGATGAAAATGTATACAATAAAATGCAAAACAAATCAGAATAAGTAAAGTTTAGTGTGACTATTAGGTTAAGATGTCTTGATACTCACTCCAATCATAAAATGTTTTTTTTTTTTCTCTTTTGAAGGACAGAAGAAGCCTGATACATACAGTGCAACTGTTCCTTACTGATACATCTAGGAAATAATTTAAAGAAAAAATGATGAAAACAGTAATTTCTTTAAAAGTTCCATTGCCTTTACCTATGGGCAGTATCATAGGCAGATAATATTTGCTGTCATTTTCGTCATATTTCTCTTTTAAAATTATTTTCTACATACCTTTTTTTTTTAAATTTAGGACTAGGTCATCTATAAGTTCAAGGAATCAAATACGATGGCCAAAATAGAAATTTACTTCTTTTTTTGCATGAAATAAGTCTAGAGATAGGTGATCCAGTGTGTGCAGGGCAGCTTCATGAAATACTTGAGGATCCAGACGCTAGTGTGCATTTACCATCGTCTTCAGCTTCTGGCTTCTGCTTTCTAGGTCTCAGTTTGGCTGGTTAAGTTCCAGACTTCTGAATTATGCTGCATTCCAGCCAGCAGGAAAGAGGAAGGCAGACAGCTGGAAAAGGGCATGACTCCTCCCTTAAGAAAAATTTGAAGAAAAATTTTCAATGAGTTGTATAGGTCAAAATGTATTCATCCCTAATTATTGTAAGAGGGGGCTGGGTCTTCTAGTCTTTTAGCTGTGGTCCAGCTAAAAATTAGGCATTGCTATTATCAAGGAGGAAGAGGAGAGAAGATACTGAGGGACAACTTATGCTCTCTAACATGCTAAGGGTATTAGTGTGACAGAGAGGATATTTTGTGGTAAGAAAAATGTGTTTATGTAGAGTTTACAATTGTTGCAAGACAACGTTCAGGTGACTGTTTATATTATGCTACAGTCTATGAGGGTAAGATAAATGAAATTTACAAAATATGAGTAGACAGCAGTACTGATTTTATCTAAAATTATGACATCAAATCAATATCTATACATGTTCAGATAAACTAAAAATTCAGTAACCCTCATAAAAGTAGATTAAAAACTTATCAGCTCCCTTAATTTTTCTGCAAATTATAATCTCCTGGAATAGTTTTCCCACCAGTGCCAACCTTGAACGCTGAGAATCTTGAAAAGTAATTAAGTTTTAGATGAAATTCAGATTGAAGGTGTGTCTCACCTGAGAACAAAATAATTCTAGTTTCAAACTATTCTTAGAAGGAAACAATAAAGAAGTGTCATCCATAAAAGAATGTGTCATTTTGTTTCTTTTGTGAAGCTTCTTGGACATCAAACAGGTTTTTCTGAGCATTCCGAATAATTGAGTATAGATTAATAAAAACATATGAGTTAAATTGCCCTCAAAGTGCAGAGGCTTAAAAAAGAGACAAAACTGAGCAAAAGAGATATGAGATTTGTCTAAAGCCAAAATGTTTTTTACATGCTCCCTATGGGAAGTATGTTGCTTTGCTTCATCTACTCCCTCATGCTTGCACTCATATCAGACGTTTATGGAGCACCTTTGATTAGCTGGGCTCTTTTCTAGGAACTGGGGACTACAGCTAGGGAGACTTGGGATTTATAATCTGGCAAGAGGACAGAGCCTAAATAAGTAATTAACTGCAGTTGTAATTAATTACAAAAGAGACATGTAGGGTGCAAAGAGAGCATATGAAAATATATAACAATGTAAAAAAATTAGGAAAGAAAAAAAACACGGATTAGGAACACTATGAAGTTAATGAAATCAGTATAAGCTCGTTGTAGACTTTATGGTTAAGCTGAAGAAACTGTATGAAAAATGAAAATAATAAACTAACGACATTTGCAAGAGTGAAAAAGTTAAACCTGGGTTTCCCCAATCAGTTGCATCAATCAAGATGTCTTTATGTCTAACTTATAAGGGGAATATTTGGAAAGCAGAAGGACTGCAGAGGAATAATCTCCTAAAACCCTATCCCTCTCCTTGATCGATAATGCCACAACAAACTATTTATTTAACTCTGCAGCACAGTCAAAATCATTTTTTTTTCTCTTTGTAAGACTCAAATATAAGTTTCTAAGGAAGTATGCAGACAATATTTTACTTTGGTAATCAACGCAATAAGGAGAAATTACTACTTCGACAGTTGATCAGGCATCAATCAAAGTTATATACTCAGTTCATAAGTGGAATAAAAGCGATGGCCGTTAAGGAGACAGGGTATAGGGAAGGAAGGGCTGTACAGTGTTTCATGGGCTGCTAAGTTACCAGAGACAAAGGTTGAGATAATATTCAGCTTTACATTTATAACAGCTCATCAAAAATGTAACATTTTGTTGAAATTGATCTCAGGTTAATTAAAATAAATAGGATTAAAAATTTGTTACAAAATGCATTTTCCTCCTTTTGTATTAAATACAATCTATGTTTTCTTTGTTTCTCTCCCATTCTCCACATTTATTTGTCATTATTACTAGACCCTACTGTGGTAATACATCAAGGTAATAGTGTTCTGGTAAGAATGTACCTGGGATAATTTGTCAGCTTTTGCTTCAGAGACTGGAATACTTTAAACATAGAAGTCAATTGTAATAATTAATGCTGCCCTATTTGACACAAATAAAAGACTCATATAATGACACAGTGGTAAAATAGAAAGGAGATTGAGCACTGGACATGAAACAAGAGCTGGAGTGGAAGTAGAAGAATCCTCAGAGTTGTGGAAGAAACTAGAAAATTGCCTCAAGGTCAGAGAAGATGCCCTCTGTAAAGCCATTCTCAGACTATGAATGCCATGTGTGTGGGGGGAGGAGAGGAGAGTGTTACAGATACAGGAGAGCAGACATGTAGGTCCATAAATACCAGCTGCAAACTCCAAGAGATGACGTCCACTTAGACCATGATGTGTACAGACATACCCTCCACAGTCTTTCCTGGTATCCTCAAACCTGTCAATTATTAATGTCAGAGGCAGCTCCCTGCTTTGAGATTTCCAGAGAGAGGCAGGAAGGGAGTGCAACAGAACAAGTAGAGCAGATATTCAGAGTTTCAGATGCATTAAAAACCATCTTTCCAGCATAGGTTCTATTGATAATCCCAAGGCTGACTTTAGGTTGTCCATCTCAGTTTTATATATAGGACATAATCTCTCCTTCATCAGTGAAACTTGATAATGGTCAGTGATTTTTATCAGAGAACACTAGAGTACGTAAGTTAGAATCTTCCTCAAAAGCTGAGTTGTAAGAAGTACAGTGTAAAAAATTGAAGAACTCTGTTCTGCCCATCGATACTTTTTACCAGTCAGAGGTTTGTGCCCTGGAACCTCATTATTTGGCTCTTGGGTGAATGTGGCTTTTAATACACCACTTCCCTTTCAGTATATACAAAAGCACTATGCTTAACTTCTCACTATGGGAAGATGTGCTTCATTGCTTCTGTTTTGGTTGTGAGATACCTGGTCCACGCAGGCCAACCAGTCCAGTCTAATATAGGCCAGAAAGAAATAGCAATACAATCACAAGCCATAAAACAAAGGTCCTGTAGTGATGTAGAAATCTTCCCCCAAGGCTACCAACAATTTTCTGAGAAATTATATTAATTTACAAGGAAACTTAAAGAGACAGGATACAGGTTACTAAATTAGGAAAGGATAATTTTTAAGAAGTGGGGTGCCACGCTCAAACTTCTACATACAGGTGGAGTGGGAGGACATTTCATAATGGAGATACAACTTTTATTTTAAAATAAGCTTTTGGGCTTCCCTGATGGCGCAGTGGTTGAGAGTCCGCCTGCCGATGCAGGGGACACCGGTTCGTGCCCTGGTCCGGGAAGATCCCACATGCCGCGGAGCGGCTGGGCCCGTGAGCCGTGGCCGCTGAGCCTGCGCGTCCGGAGCCTGTGCTCCGCAACGGGAGAGGAGGCCATGACAGTGAGAGGCCCACATACCGCAAAAAATAAATAAATAAATAAACTTTTAAAAGTTTAAGCAATTATATTCACTAGGCACTTTGCACAGCACTTTACATTTATTATCTCATTTAATCCTTACAGCATGCTTGAGTTAGATACCATTATTATTTGCATTTTAATGGTAAGGAAATAGGCTCAGGAAGGTGATTCAGCTAATAAGTAGGAGAGGCTTTCAAGTTTAAGTCAGAGTGCCTCCCCCAGGGTCATTATGCTCTGCTAGATTTATTTACCTTTGCGGTCGTCTTTCAATGAAGGGTTGGGAAGCATAGGCAGGAGGGGAGAAAGGTGGTATAATTGTGGCCACACAGCTGGCTATTGTTCAGTCTTCGATAAAGTTGTACTGTAAATGACATAGCTTCCTGACTCCTGAGTAAAATATTTTGCTGTTGTCTATCTGATTGTGAAATATGGTACGGAGGAGAGGGAAATTTATTTGGAAAGAAGAGGAACAAATAGGTATCCGTTACTACAATATGTTAGGTCTGGTAAACAGTGAGTGGTGTGTGGGATGCACTGGAAAAAAGTGTAGCTCATGTGATTTTACGTATGTGTCACCAGCTATAGCCCATTATAGATAGAGTACACTATCACAGATGCTGCATATCCCTACTCCTACATCCTCTTTTACTGTGAGGCTGGAAAGTTAAGTACTTGATTTTTGAGTCTTCCTTGCAGCTAGAGGTATATACATGGGACCCAGTTCTGGCTAATGAGTGGTTAAGTGGAAGTCTGTTGGGGAAGGCTTCTCTTTCTAGATAAAAGGAGTAGCTTCCTAAGGAGAAGTCCTTCACCCTCCTGACTTCTGTTTCACTTGAACTTGGATGTGGTTCCTAAAATGTGTAGTAGGCTTGTTGTAACCAAAGGAATCAGAGAAATGCTGGCCAGCCACCCCCTTTCTCCATAAACTCCTCTTGGCTTAAACTTTTGGTCAGTTATTGTTTCTTGCAGCCCAAGCTATTCCTAATTAATACACATGTCATGTTATCTTTCTTCTTTTCCACAAACTATATTATGCCTGGGTGAAGTTTCAGAAGTACATGATCGTAAAGGTTATGTGGTTTCATGTTGGCAATTCCCAGTTCCCCATTAATTGTGTGCAGCCCCTGTGTTTCTTTTTGAGACACAGTGGGCTATTCCCCTTTCCCCAGACATGCCAGAGCCATCCCCTCCTGTGTGCCTTTGCCTAATGCTGTTGCTTCTGCTGGAAATCTTCACAGTCATTCTGAACTGTTGTCCCCATCGTGAAGTCTTCTCTGGTTCTCTCAGGCTCAATGGTCTGTGCATATCTTCCCGTATATCCCCTTAACACTCTGTTCTTATCTTTATTATAATGCTGATTCTTTGTTTGGTAATCATATGTTTACTTATGTGTTTTTACCAATAATCTCTGAACTATTAGAGGTCGGGTTTCATGTCATACGTGTCAGACACACAACAGGTACTCAATAAGTATTTTGTTCTTGATTCATTTATTCCTCCTTTGAATCCCCCTGAAACTTTCTTCTTACCTCCCTTTGGCACACGTCATTTACTTTTCTTATTTCATAACTCAGCTACTTGGAATTCTGTCTTGCTCATCTTTGCATCTTGAATGTATTTTTAAGCTAAATTCGTATTTGATGAATTGAATTGGACTGTTAATAGTTAACACATTAAGGATATCTCAATCATCATGTTAATTGCTACTTCCCCTGGGGATGGGGAGGAGAAATGAGGGATGAACTGTAAGTATCCAGTTCACTGAAGGGGTTTTTAAAAATCTCTCCTATTTAAGTTAAAAGTGAAAAATTAATTTGCTATAGAAAGAAACCCATGTCCCACATTCTCTGATGCAGAAGTGTTTGAAGGATGTAAAAGAAGAATCTGTTTTCAAGAACTTTCTAGTTTCCCCTCTCTAGTCGTCAATCCAATTCAAGTGCAATTTAATAAGTTAATTGCAGTATATGATTGACAGAGGCAGGGGACAATGTCTGATGTGAGGACTTCTCTATAAAAAAATTATGATAATAACTAAGGATCCTATTATTTCATTAGGGACTCTATGTCTTGGCTGATGCACAGCAAGACT
This sequence comes from Monodon monoceros, assembly GCF_005190385.1. Lineage (NCBI taxonomy): Eukaryota > Metazoa > Chordata > Mammalia > Artiodactyla > Monodontidae > Monodon > Monodon monoceros. Next base: position 71,208,239 of record NW_021703776.1, on the reverse strand, counting down.
TTCTCAAATTCTACCTTAGAAGTGATTGATATTAAGCCTGTATTCGTCCATTATGTCACCAAACCAGAAATGGAGAAAATGTTGGTCAAGGTCAGTTTGAATCTTAACTCTTGTGAGCCTAAAGGTCTAAGATGGAAAATAGTATCGCATACAAATCTGGTTGAAGGAATCATTTATCCTGCCACATTTACTTAGGAACATAAGAAGGTAGTAAGCAACCATGAACCTCACTAAATTAAAAAACAACAACTTGTAAAAAAGCAGTTTCCATGATAAATAAGCAAACAAGGTGGGGGGGAAGGAGTGAAGGAGAATTTTCATTATGTAACATAAATGAATTCAGAGTAATGAAAGATTTAAGAAGACTCAAATATGATTTTTTAAAAAAAGAGTTGTCTTTCTGGAAACCAAGAGGCTTTAGTTTTGAGTATTTTGTTTCTGAATCAGAAATTTCAATGAAGCTATGCATTAAGAATGCACTTATATCTATTTTTTCAAATTTCAGATAATTATTTGATAGTTTAGACCATTAGTTATTGTTTTTTTAAATTGAACTTATATTTATTATTTGAATATTTAGTAGCCTTAAAGCAATATTCCTAAAGTGATTTTTCATGTATATTAACGTTCAGTAAAATGTTAAACGGTGGGATACTTCTTAAATTTTAACATTTTATGAAGAGTTTAAGAAAACATTTTATTGAATGTGAAACAATTGAGGAATATAGAAAGATTTTCAACATAGAATTTTTAAATTAAAATAAAAGGGAAAAAATCATACAGAGTGGTACTTAAATGCAAAAATGAATAGTTACATCAAAAAACTTTCCCCCTCAAAGTGGAAATAACTCATCCTTCATTATGCAGCAAGATAGTTGTTCATCTAACCTAAACATTTACAGTAACTGATTTATTCACTGTTGAAAATCAAATCTATTGCAGTTCAGATAATTTCTCTGCATTAGGAAAATGAATAAATTAAAAGTCTGCTTCAGCAATTTAGTCCTCCCTAAGCAGCGATTCTGCAAGCTTGGTAGAAGGTGTCAAAACCTGCTGAAACCTAACAGAGTCAACTCCAAGTTTGTGTATCCCGGTCCACTCTACCTTTCCATCAGGCAGTACATGTGGACATAGAAAAGCAGCTCTCTAATTAATCAAAGTCAGATGTGCGTGAACGCCTGGAGTTGCTGCTGATTCTTGTGCCAGCTTCTCCCATGTTCTCGCTCTGTGTTTTTCCCTTGAAAACTTCTGCTCTGAGCTGGGAATGCCTGAAGGGCTTGCACGGTAAGTCAACGTGAAATTATCTCAGCAGGAAGAAGTTGCTTTTCAGCTTAAATGATTTAAGGCAGCAATTTTTCACACTCTCAAACTCTGACAAACGCCCAGATTGCCTCTCATGTCTGACTTCAAAATATTCAAAGAAAAGCTATTTTTATTAAAAACACTCTAGAGAAAATTGTATGTCACTTGTTCTCTGATATAACTTCATTTCTCCTGACAGTGACAATTTTCACCTCAGTACAATTTCTTTATTTTTTCCAAAGCTAATTCTGCTTAATATTAGTATTTATACAAACTCATATCAACTTGTCTCTGTGAAATATTCAAGGGTGTCAGGTAAATGTTGCTCACTGTCATTCATCTTCTCTGGGTGTTCAAAATGATCAATCGATTTAAAACTACACGTAGTTAGTTTGGATATTATTGTTTTATTTGTAAGGGAGAACTTAACAATTGTTAAAACCCTTCTTTTGACACACCTGTGTCTGCGACTGCAAGGATTTCCAAACTTGACGGCACGTGTCTGTTGCTGAAGATCATAAAAGTTTACATTAATTAATCTATTTGTTCTATGCCTTTAAATAAAGCAGGTAATACAGTGCATGTTTTGTTTTATGCTGCTTACATGTTAATAAGATTACGGTGGATGTCATATTGCACAGAAACATCACATTTGCTTTATTATGAATGCTGGCAGTGCAGAAACATCACATTATAATCACTTCAAAAAAGTAATATATTATGCATATTTTCATATGTGTTTATAATTCCACTAAACCTCAGCAGAATCAAACTCAGTAGGGACAAGAATGACAGAAGGTTTAATGTTCCAGAGCCTGCTGAAATCTTGGTACATTAATATATAGCAGGATGGTTAATATGTATAAGGTTACTTGTGGCCTGTGACCTCAAAGCATATCTTCTGGCCTTGTCACGTTTCCATGAGAAAAAGTAACCACTGGCATGTGAATTTTCCGCAGATAATTTGGAGCTTTTTTAAAGGGTTAATTTTGTTTCTAACTGTGAAAGCCTGAAGTAAAGTGTTTATGAGGGTCATGTGAGCAGTAACCATTATCCAGGTACTGAGGCAGTGGAGCACACTCCTTTTTAAATACGTGTACCAATTTCCTACAAGTATGCCTTTTATATTCCACTAAATGTTTCATTTCTAAATAAAACTGGATCATTTTTATTTCATTTATATCCATTACAAAGAAATCAAGGAAAGAATTACCTGGCAGCCTTCTTCTTCACACAGTGCTGGGGTCGGGTCAATGGAAGTACATCAAATACAGAAGGGAAGTGCGTTTCATAAATTTCAGTGTTACAACAATGCCTTACACAGCTCCTACATTAACACCCCTGCTTGAGAAGTTGTCAGCTTTTCCAGTCTGTGACTTGTAATGTGTTTTCTGTTTGGAAGTCACAACTGCTTTGATTTTGTTTAGCTTCCTTGAGTTTTATTTACCATAGTTACTAGCTCACTGAATGGAAAAATGATTTATGTTTTAAGACATACTTAAACATAACAATCTGTATCTTCCTCAATATTGAAACATTTTTAAGATAATTTCTGTATATATGATGAAATCTGTGAATAGTTGATAGCTTAACCTAAATAATTGTTGAAAAGCCAAAACTTTACTGGTAAAACGACTTTGTATACACACATACACACAAAATTGCCTCTCAGAAGGGTTTAAGTAGATTGTTATGGGTTAAAATTTACTTGGCATTAAGAAAATGAGTAATAAAAATTTGCATGCTAACAGTATTATTTCTTTTGTGTTTTTAGAGGAAGAAGCCATGCTATAATATTGTTTAGGATTCTTCTTTCTTATTGATAAATTCAAAATATGTTATATTCATGAATTGTTTAAATGCTTTGTTTCTATTTTATAATACGTGCATACAGGTAGGAAGAAAGTATAGGATTTGCTTCCTGACTAAAATATTTACAACTTTATCTTATTGTATATTTTAGCTGTGTTATGGGAAAATAGAAATTGTTTATCTGAAATATAATTACCTTAGATATATACCAGTGAGATTGTTATTGACCCAAAGGAATACCTCACATTAAGCTTTAGATTTTAATAAAATTTCAAAATGAGCTCATTCTATGATATTATTATTTATAAAATTATGTTATTTACAAAAGCATGTAATTTGATAATTTAAGATTTTATAAGAAATATTCCCTATTGCTCATTAAAATACTTTACTCTCTATAAAGGGATATATAAATGATAATACATTATACAAATATATGAATTAAATTATATTTGTATTTATTATCCATTTATATATATCTAGCATTAAATTGGTTGTTTCACTAAAACCATTCAGTAAAGTATATTTAGTATTTTTTGTTTCAATTCTTTTAAAAATAGAATAATGGTTTATTACTTAAATTCATGTTTTTCTTTCACCCTTAGTGTTTAAGTGTACTGCATTTGAATCATTGTTTATGGAATATTTAAAATATGAAATGTTTTAGTAAAAATTGGAAACTGGTAGAACACACACACTCAGTTAAGAAATAATTCAGCAACACCACTGTAAGCAATCCTTAGGGTCTACCTTTGTCCCTGAGTCTAGTCTAAACATTTTTGTAATACCAAAAAAAAAAAAATTATCTGGACTTTTTCAGTGTGATCTATGCCAAGAAATCAAGGAAAGTGATAAAAGCTATAAGAGAGCCTATGCATTAGTGAATATTTATATTGGCAAGATCTGCAAATTTTATAAAAGTAAAACAAACACAGAGGTTGCTTATTTCTGAAAGGAAATCAGCCTCACTGAATTTCTTTCAGGAAAACATTATTGCTCAAAATGATATAATCTCTATTGCTATCTCTAGCAAATTAACTTGAAATGCTGGCAATGCCAAGGAGGTGCATTAAGTTTTCTGTTGTTTACCTTTTCCTAATCACCATAAAAATCCTTAGTGAAACAATTATTCTTAAAACAATCAAGACAGTATATCTCTATAAAGGGGAGAATCGATTTAACAACAAAACTAGATTTATCTCTATTGATCACGAGGCATTCAGTGTAATTTTAGTGAATTATGCCTGGCTTTCACTTCCTAGCAGAAATTTTTCAGTGATGGTCAAAAGGCAAACTGCAAACTACTGCATAATCTTTTGCATGCTATTTACCTGTCCTTAATCACTGCTTTACCAAAAAAAAAGGCATATACAGGAGACTGAACCAAATATTTATTTTCTGTTACATGAAACAGTGTTACTATTGTGTGTGACTTATTTAATAGTACTTACCTAGGAATCTGATGTCATTTCTTTCAATTCATTAGTGAAGAAATCAGGTGTCTATTAAAGGATTCAGTGTTAAAGAAACAAATCCAAGTTCATCTTATGAGAACAGAATTAGAAAGATTAAGAAGTAACATGATTTTTTCTTGTTAAATAGAAGTTATTTTTAAAGACATTATTAACACTTTCATATCTGAAACTTCTTAAGCAAGAAGGAAACACAAAAGAATTGGAGGCAGATTAAGAAAAATTTAGATTTGCTGTGCTGTATGCCCTATAAATTGTGCATACCATTTGGAGAGAAATATAAAAAGATGAATATTCTAAAAATATCTTAGCGATGGTATTTGTTGTTCGCTTAAATACGTGGGTGAATGAGTCATATTGGCTTATATCTCTTTAAACAGTAATGAAAATACTCGATCTAAATGTATTTTGTCAGTGTAGTCATAGAATATTTCTTTCTGTGAAATGTTGCACATTTTTCCCTTCTGGAAGGATTAGAAAATTTTATAAATAAATCAGTCCTTATTTAGAAAAAGGGCAATTAAGAAATTCGTATTCGTGTAAGAAGTTTAAACAAGGAATATACCTAAACATATAATTGAAAGATATTTCCTTACAAATCTTAAATCGCATTTTAATAAACAAGTAAAATAATGTTATTCAGTCAATAGATAATAATTGCTTTTTCTTATTGTATAAATCATAACTTTCACTTTTACTATAAATAATGCAGATAATGTGCTTGCTAAATCAAATGGATGATAATACACTAAGTTAACCAATGTAAAAGACTAACTCATTTTAGTATTGCTAAAATTTGGATTCACAAATTCAGGTCAATTAAGCTGTTGTCTTGTATTCTTAATAAAGTCCATGTTCCATAGCTGTTCAAAAACTATAAAGTAACTTTTATTTATTTTGTTACGTTAATGATAGCTCAATTGCTATCTTCCACCACACTTAAAGACATTGGTGGTGTTTTGTGCATTTGTGCAAAGTAGTGTTGATATTGGAAATTGCTATATTCAGTTCTAACTAAATTTATTTTAAAAACCTTATTAACATAAATAACATTCTAATAATATTTAACATCAAAGCAAAACAGTTTATGAAATATAAGAAAAGAAAAATTTTAATTTGAAGCATTGAATATTCGAATGTAATATGCAATAATCATTCTTTTTAAACCGTCGACCATTAATTAAAGCAAAATTAACAAGAGTTGAGTTTAGAATGTTAAATGTGATATATGAAAGTATTTCTATTGAAAACTGATATTTACAAGTCACCTAGACTAGCAAAAATACTTTTAAATTGATCCTATAGATCTAGGCAGATTGTAATCATATTTATAACTTGTAACCCTTTGTTTAAAATCTCACAACGTTAATATGAATGTATTATTATGATATTGAACTACAGCTTTCAAATTAGACAAGTAAAACTTTTAGAAATAATATTTTCAGTTGGTTTTCCTATAATATAAATAGCTAATCTAGGATATCATATTTTAGTGACTGTTTTCCTGTTATCGGTATACAATCTCATGATTTTATAGTAAGACAAGCATCATCAAATATAAGTAAACTGGACTAGTTGTATACATTGTTTCTTTGAAAAAAATGGAAAATACCTAGAGCTTTTTATAAAAGAGGTGGTTGCTAAACTGAATTTTAATAAACCAATATAATAATATTGTTCAATAGGTAATAATTGCCTTTAGATAAGCTCAAAAATATTGTTTAGAGTGATAAATATACAATGCTCCATTATGCATCTGGGAGTACTGATGCATAATTTTTAGTTCTAATGTTATTATGTAATTGAGAGAACATGTTCATTTGCTCTAATAACTACGAAGATGCACTTAATAAAATGAAATGTAATAATACTTGTAATTCAATCTATTCATGGAAGTAATTTTAAAAGTCTACCACTCTCCTTAATGTGGATAACATTCATAATTTATAAAGTGTTGTGATGCAGAATTGACAATGCCATTGTTTTTTACACTTTGAGATGATTTTGCAGGCTTCATATCATCTGCGTACCAACCTCAGGATTATCAAGGGCAAACAAAAGATAATTAACACCAGAAACAGGCAAATGCAGGAGCTACCAACTGAGGGTTCTCATTTAATGCAAGACTTCTGAAAACCAGAAAATGAAATAACCATAGAAAAGCTTATCTCTGAAAAAAAAAAAACATTTCAGTATTCTATTCTTTATATAAACCTTGCCCCACCATCCCAGTTTGTAGCTTATCAGAGAACATGGTCTCAAGGTGGTATAGTCATCATCTATATCAGAGTTAGCAAAAGTTATTTTTAAAGAATGAATTTCAAATTATATATTTTATACTTTTAGTTTCCTTAATACCAATTATAATCATGAATTTATTTATAATGTGTGTAGAAGAGTGGAAAACAAACTGCTCCCATAATAACTTCTACCATGTTTTCACATTTCCTAACTAGGCTACAATAAAAAGGAAAGTTCTACAATTAAACAGACTATTTTATACTTAGCGGCAGTTTATATAACATTATATACAGATAGTATGTGTTCAAATGATGGTTTCAAATCATTAAAATCTTATATTTATTCACATGAAATAATACTGATAGCAGAGAATATGCTATGTTGACCTTGATTATAGTACTGTCTTACTGCTTAAGTGAAATTATTTATATTTTCCAAAGTAAGTGCCCTTTAACTTTTAGTAAATCATCTCTATTAATGTGATTCACATACATGGGTATTTTCACTTTACAATACAGGGCAATTGTTAAATGTTTTAAATACTGAACTTCTAAAGTTCTGAAATATAATTATAAGATTATGTTTGAAATAAAGTGACAGTTTATAACAAATTCATATATTAAAGACTTTTTAAAAATGTTAGGCTTCTCTGATAAAGTATCACGTTATTAACAATTTTAACTGAAATGGGTAAGTTAGTGACAAGCCTCAGAGTTTACAATTATAAAAGAACATTATTGGAATGTGGCATTTTATCACATGGATACAATCACAGTTTGTCTTCCAGAAATGATTATGCATTTTGGAGCTCTTATGTGATACAGTTGCTAGTTCATTTCCCAAATACCACCGTTAAGTGAATATTCCATAAAATCTCTCCATTGGCAGTATGATTGAGAATAGTTTATTTCCTTTTGAGTTAATTTTTTTTTCTTGTTTTATACCAGCTATTCTGCACAACTTTCAAGAGGGGTCAAAAGAGATTATATGTCATATTTAGTTTAATTCTATGCAGAACCTGGGTTAATTGCGCTACATGATTACCTTTTAAAATATCCAGTCATTGTCTATAAAAGAATACAGTTAATCATAAAATAAATCTCTCTTATGCCACACAAATTGTTAAAAGAAACATGTTAGTCATATCTCCAAATTCTTTCCACCAGCTTCTTTCCTCCACATACATTGTCCTGTTGTTATGTCCCAGGGCCCCATCTTTGGGGTCCATTGCTTGATCATCTGTCCAGCTATATCAGATAAATTGAACTATTCTTTTAATCTTGTACTGATAAACATTAGCCTAAGTTAAGGCTCATAACGAGGCACATAACTGGCTTCACCGTTTGTACTAAAATGACTCATAATTGTATCAATTCGACTGAATGGAAATATTTTACTAAAACTAAAGCTACAGTCTTCTTGATTTACCTGAAAAATATTTCAGGAATATTTTATTTACATACATATTTTAGTTATCTTCAGAAATGCGTTGTGGCAGTTAAAAATGGCCACACGTTCTTGACACATGTCCTATTGAGACATAGGGTCTATTTTCTCTCTCCTGGAATCTAGGCGGTCTATGACTGCTTTGATAAAGGAGTATGTTGGAGGTGATGCCATGCCGTTTCTGGGACCAGCCTTTGAGAAGACTGGCAGTTCTATCTTGATTTTTTAGAGCCCCGAGCTTCCCGTAAGAAGTCCAACTTTATGTAAGAAGTTCATGCTGCAGAAACCATGAGCAGAGGCAATGGGGCTACATAGAAGGGAAGAGTGGTTCTGCTGAGCTCAGCCCTCCAGACATTCTTGTCAAGGTTCTAGTGATGTAAATGAACCTAAGTGGGATCTTCCAGACCAGATCAGTCACTAACAAAACAGTGCCAAGTGACCTCAGTTGATGCCCATGGAGCATGAGAATTGTTCAGCCCAGACCTATCACAATTTGTGACCCACATAATCATGAGATAGGATTAAATAGTATTTTGGAAAACATGTTATATAGCAATAGATAACATAAGACATTTAAGCATTCGAGATACACAAATTATAATTTGTAAGTAATGGCTGAAATTATGGCATTTAATACTGTGAAATGACTTTTATCCATGCAATTTGTATAATAAATAGCTTTATCTTAATCCAAGAAAACCTCATTTCTCTAAGAAATTGAAGAACTTGGATGAATAATAAGTTATTTGCATGATCTTTTTACTCAAAATGAGGCTTTTTACCAAAAAGTGTTCATTTTATTTATTTAGAGCTTTATCTTATTAAGCACTTGTTATAGATTATCTTATCCAACTGATTCATATATCCCCCTACATTATTCCCGTTACAGATATGGGGAAGCAGGGACTTAAAGAGCAGATGGCTTGCTTCAGATCACCCGGTGAAGTGAGCAAATCAATACTAGGATCCAAATTTTCAGAATCGGTACTCATTTATCTTTTAACTTCATCCATATCATCTCTGGTATCAGGCTGCCTGTACCTGAAATTTGTATGCCAACATTTTATGTAAAGTCTGATACATATCTCAAGAAACACACCAAAATGGTTGTTTGTTTGTTTGTTTTTTTGATGAATTAACTCATGAGATTTCTTCTAATAGCAATAGGAGTTGTCTATCTAGCTAGAGAACACCTTTTGTTTAATATTGTTTTAACACTAATATATTAATAGATAGGACTGTTCTAAGACTGTAATAGGGAATTTGAAATAGTAACTTAGTGTGTTTAAGCAAGGTATTTGCATTTTATTTCTATGTTTACTGATTATGAACTCCAAGATTCAGAAGTTGGGCCTAATTTTGACCACTAATTTTCTTTAAAACATACAAAACACTATACTCTCTGTACTATATTTATATGCATAAAAATCAGCTGACATGTGAGTTAGTCAACTATTGAAAGAGGTTGTTTTAGTGTTACAGACCTAAACTCTAAATCTGTATCACCATCCAATTTTCTTCTTGGGTTCTTTTCATCTTTTTGCCTTAAAAATTCCTCCAAATATTCCTAATAATTCCCACTGTACCAATATTTTTAGAAAATTATATTCTTTCTCATTGTTCATATTCCTTAAATATCAGTAAATTATCATCTCTACCACTAAGCACTGCTTCACCATGTTCTACCGAGTGAAATCCTGTACGCTTTCTTCATTAATTACCGTCACCTTTTCTCTTAATCATTTTGAATTTTTGAATCTTTCTTTAATTTGCCTTCTCAAATTGGGATACCTAAAATTAAACATGCTATTCAGAGTTTTTCATTGTAGCCTTTTTCATCTCTTTCCAATATTAATCACAAGATTATTTACCTCTTTTAAGGGTTTCATTTCAATCATGTCCTAGTTAAGATGCATTCAAAATAATTAAAATGCCATAGTTGAAGTACAGGCCTACAATTCCATATTAACTCTCTGAATAATAAAATTTAGTGTGCTAAGACATCAGTAGAGTGAATGTTTATGTGACAAAGAATGAGAAAGATTTCTAAGAAAGCTGAGAAATACCTTACCAGAAGTTTTCTGAAACAAAAATTTATGCATTGCTGGGCAAAGGATTGCATACAAGGCCACTGACCTGTTTCAATGCTAGAGAAGTTGCTTTTGATTTAAATATTTCCCAAAAGGCTGACTGCCATAAGACAATTGCTTGCATTACCAGGGAATATACACATTTTAAAAGAATTTAAACTTAGCTCTGTCTTGTGTATACGAATGCATGCGTGTTTTTATAATGTACATAATTTTCCTTCTCCTCAGGATAATAAAAAGCAAAATAGTGGCCCTAACTCTGGATAATATTACAAACAGTAATGAGTATAAATGCAATTTTCTAACTGGTAATGAATGCAAAAAATACTTCCAGACATTTTCCCATGAAATTTTGTACCTGTACACTTTGTCACTTTGCCACTGTAAAACTATTTTTTTAATTTTAAGAATTCTGAGATTGAAATGCTGTTAAATATTTGGAAGGTGTACAGTATCTAACAGTAGGCAGAATGGATGAGCATTCCATTTTCTAGAAAAATAATGTTTCAAAATATTCTGCCTACACCAAAACATTTTCTTACCTAAACATCTTTTAGACAGTTTTGCATTTGGGGGATATTTTTTCTTGAAATGCCTTCCTTTTGGTGGATGGTATTCATCTTGATAAGTAGTTACTATTATCAAGGATAAAACTACTGAAGAATAGAAGAACATGTTAGAAAAGAAATCCGTATAAAACTATGAGGATATGTTATAAAAAACCAAAGGCAGGGGCTTCCCTGGTGGCACAGTGGTTGAGAGTCCGCCTGCCGGTGCAGGGGACACGGGTTCGTGCCCCGGTCCGGGAAGATCCCACATGCCTCAGAGCGGCTGGGCCCGTGAGCCATGGCCGCTGAGCCTGTGCGTCCGGAGCCTGTGCTCCGCAACGGGAGAGGCCACAACGGTGAGAGGCCCGCGTACCGCAAAAAAAAACCGAAAAAAACAAACAAAGGCAGCATTTGTTAGATCATGAGCCAATTAATTTTAGAATAGAAAACCAATTCTCCTTCCATTCATGGAATCTTATTGCAGACCTGTGTGGGGAGGTACAGTGGCTTCTAGTGGCCTGGAAGCCCTATTTTGTTCAGTCCTGGTTCTCATCAAACTTATCAGTAGTCGTATTCACCAGCATGAAAATAGATTCTGGATATGAAATCAAAAGAATGAGGAAATATGAAGAACACCTCATAGAGAATAAATTTCATGAAGATAGTGATTTTGTAAGAATAAGAGCTAGACTTAATTATCATTAACCGATTAAGCACTGTGGTAAGTACTTTCTGTGCATTAACTCATTTAATCATCCTAACAACCCTAATCATTATGATTCTTGTATTATAGATGAAGAAGCTGAGACACAGAGAGGTTAAGTAACGTTCTACTGTCTAACTGCTAATAATGAGTAGAGCTGTTAATTGAACTCAGGCGGCCTGGTTCAGACTGCTCTAATTACTCCAGTGATTTTCAAACTGGAGAGTATATCTGAATCACTTGGAGGGTTTATTAGAACACAGATTGCTGGGCTCCATCCCCCGAGTTTCTGATTCATTATGTCTGGAGAGTTGACCAAAACTTTACATTTCTAAGGGTTTCTCAGGTAATTCTGATGCCTCTGGTCCAGGGACCACACTTTGAGAACCACTGCATTAAACTATACTCGCTCTTAGGAGCTATTCTTGACAAGCCGGATAGCATATAATTTTAGGTTCTGTGAAATTTTGCTTTAAGGGATTTAAATGTTTGCCTTGGTCAAAGCAAATAGTGGATGGACTCACAGTAATGGTATGTTCTAATTAAGCTAACTGTTAGGAAAGGCAAGTGGGCACAAATTCATTCATTCAATAATCATTTATTTAATTGATAGTCATGGGTTTAGGGATTTGAAATACAATGATGGGAAATGTATTGGCCTTTCTCCCAAGAAATTCAGCCTAGGAAGATGTATAAGCAAATAATTGAAGAACAGTGCGATGTGTTTTGCAGTGGTGAGGCAAGGGGTGTGGATTGAAAGGATCAGAAACAGTTTCACAGAGAAGTTTTTGAGTTGTCGTAAAGTGCGACCTGAAGTTAACAGTGGTATGTGTTCTAGTGAAGAGGGTATATGCCAAGTTATGGAGATGAGAAAGGGCATATTGAATATTGGAAATTATTAAGAATCTGATTGACTACAGCTCAGGGTTGGAGCAAATGAGCGGGAGGCTGAGTAAAATAAGATTAACATGAATATGCAGGAATTTATGAAAGCACGGTGACTTCCTGGACTTTGGATGAGAAGTCATGGAGAAGTTTTTTTTTTTTTTGGATGTGGACCATTTTTAAAGTCTTTATTGAATTTGTTATAGTGTTGCTTCTGCTTTATGTTTGGATCTTTTGGCCACGAGGCATGTGGGATCTTAGCTCCCCAGCCAGGGATTGGGCCTGCACCCCCTGCATTGGAGGACAAAGTCTTAACCACTGGACTGCCAGGGAAGTCCCTCATAGAGAGTTTTTAAGCAAGAGATGGGCATTCTAGGAAAGGTGACTGGAGGACACTTTAGAGCAAGGGACCTTAGAGGCTAGACCAGGCAGGAAAGGATGTAGGAGTAATCTAAGATAACGGCTATGGGGTTGAATGGGAGAGAGTAGGTTAGATAAATAAATCACACTGAGTGGTGCTGTTTTAAGTGTTTATGTATTTTTATTTATTTATTTTAAATTTTTTGCAGTACGCAGGCCTCTCACTGTTGTGGCCTCTCTCATTGAGGAGCACAGGCTCCGGACACACAGGCTCAGCAGCCATGGCTCACAGGCCCAGCCGCTCTGCGGCATGTGGGATCTTCCTGGACCGGGGCACGAACCCGCGTCCCCTGCATCGGCAGGTGGACTCTCAACCACTGCGCCACCAGGGAAGCCCCATGTCTATGTATTTTAATTCACATAATACTTGGACGAAACTTATGGATCAGTACTATTATTTTCTCTGTTATACAGATAAGAAAACTGAAGCACAGAGAAACTGGGTCATTTCCCCAAGGTCACACTGCTTGTCAGTGGTAGAGCCAGGCTTTGAACCCAGGCATTTTGGTTCCAGAGTCTGCCTTCATATCCAGGTCTAGTGATGGACTGGATATGGAAAGTAAGGGAAAAGAAGGTACTTCGAGTAGTTGCCACAACTGGCACATATTTAGGCCAGTAAACACGTACACAATATCCAGTGGTTATTAGGTAGCTTGGCTATCTAATCCATTCAAATGATGATCTAGTGGAATTAATAGGAAACCAGACTCCCTTTTCAGCAGGTTTCCTTATTAGGACTCTCTGAGGCTGGAGTGAACACGATGCCTAGCAGAGCACGCGATCGATGAGGCAGACATCTCCTCTTGTGTTACCACTCTGGCACAGGGATGGCACATACTCTTCTGGCCATCCATGCTAATGTTACAGTTTTAACAACAACCACTACTGGGTTAATGCTGGGGCTCTCAGCCCTGCTTCAGAATTTGTTCAGTTCAGTCACCAATTTTTTCTACCAAGGGCCTGCCATTTATTAGACATTTTACTAGGTAATAGGGGCATAGAATGAAATAGTCCTGCCTTGGGAGAACCAACTATGTATGTGTACAT